>NW_026462464.1:0-68855 GCF_021730395.1 Mercenaria mercenaria
CGGATGTAAACAACCCTAGCAGACGTCACACAAGACCCGCATGTTACGTTTCCCACCATTTTGTACATGGTGCACACAAGTGTTCAGGTCATTACATCTGCCGGGAACCAGTTAATAATTGTCATAAAATCAGCTTAAGCTCGTTGTTTTGAACGCCTATTCCTTTTGGTTCGATTATACGCACCAGGCAGGCGATTACGGAGGTACAGGCCTGTACGTAAGCTGCCGTCTGCATAAACAAAGAAATGGCGGGAAACGCAATGTAACTTCTGCTACAGTAATTTTTTATCTGGCTCAATATAATAACTCCACACAAACTTGAAAACAGAGGATATTTTATATCATTTGAGTGTCTTTTCATCTTGAATTTATTAAACGTGTTGAATAAAATTATATAATTCGCGATTCTTATTGTATGTTTTTTAAAAGTAGTTATATAATCTGAGGCTATGTAAATATAGTGAACTCCAGGACGGGACCAATTTTGACCACAGGAGTACAATTTGAACAAACATGGCAAATTGGTAACTCGTCCGGGAACTTGATTCTTATCTAGTGCCTAAATGGTACTTCCTTTGCCAAAATATGACTCCTTTGAAGAGGAGAAATGGTACGACCACTTACACATAGCTTGCAAGTATAAATATAAAACAATATAAAAAAAACAATCTCGGACAACTGCGTCAGGGAGTCGACGCTTTCGCTCAGTGGTTAATGCATTGGACTTCAAACCCGTGCGACCTGAGCTCGAATCCCGCCTCAGACACTTAGGTTTTTTTCATCATAAAATTCTATCTTCTTCAATTTCTGTTACGCTCTTTAAGTCCAAGAGCTTACTGACTTTCAAATGAATTAATCTGTGGCTTTTACTTCGACGCTGCACTTCCTACTGCAAAATTTAATTTCATTAGAAGGTCAATGAATGCTCTATTACCATACGGACAGCTTGCCTTACAGAAAGTTCAGGGCTGGTATTCATAAAGCTCCTAAGGGAAAATTTTCCTTAATGGACTACAACTAAGGGAAAAGTTTCAAAGTGATCTTGTGGACAATCGTCAAGATAATTGGAATGTCTTAACAATATTGTCACATACAGACTGGCATAGTAATGAAGATTATCAATAAATTTTATAAAGTCTACACTTTTCTTTTGTGCTGTTGTTCAGGAAATTTTACAAAGTTAAGGATTTTCCTAGTTTTCTCCTTAGGAGCTTTATGAATACGGGTCCAGGTCAACTTTATTAGAAAGAAGATTTCGTGAAACCGTCTATCTTTTGAAGACATGAGTATTGCCCCTGTACATATGAATATTGCCCTTGTACATATGAATATTGCCCTTGTATGTATGAATATTTAGTATTACCCTTGTACACATGAACAATGTCCTAGTACATAAGGAAATAGCCATTTTTCATATGAATATTGCCCTTGTACGTATGAATATTTAGTATTGCCCTTGTACATATGAATATTGCCCCTGTACATGTGAATATTGCCCTTGTACGTATTAATATTGTCCTGGTACGTAAGGAAATAGCCTCTTTTCATATGAATATTGCCCTTGTTCAGACGAATATTACCCTTGCTGGATATGTGTAGATACAATAAGGAGTAACCAAATCCTTGGAAAGTGTTTAGTAATAACACAAGTCAAAACTCAGTGACATATTTTAATTATATTCATATTTATGCAATTTTAATAAATTACTCACACAATTTTGATTTATTATTTATCAAAATATGTGTTACACTGAGAACCTACACCAGGTCATGCATTAAAAAAGTTAATGACATAAAAAATGAAATAAAATATTCAAGTATGGACATACACTTCATGAACTATAATTATAGGTTATTAGCTTTGTACCTGGAAATATGCACGAGTTCTTCAGCGGAAATACTGCGCGACTCTAGGAGCGCAATATTCTTCCACTGAAGAATGAGTGCATATTTCCCGATACAAAGATAATAAACTTTTTATTACATAAGCATCTACACGTATAAATATATTGTAAATATCATAAATTTGTTCAACAGCCTGACAATACTGAACTAAACAGAAAAAATAGTGCAACAACACACACTGAATTACGTCACGCTCCGGATATGAAATTCAGGCGTCAGTGTATGGAAAAATATTGACCTTTCCGGTACCAGTGTAACTTAACGGGGAATAGAAACGAATATGTAATAATATTTATTATGAAACTGATTTTGCACAGCCGTGATGAGATAAAACCAATAGGTACACTATCGACAAACAGAAAGAATTCAGTTTATCATACCCTAATCATAATGCTTTCTCGTCAGACTGGTCAATACTTGCATTATTGAAAAGCTCAGGACTGGGTTGCCAAATTATACCTAATGTCTTCATTGCTTATAGTACCAGGATTATAATACTGGAGTCAAAGTAGAGCGTATTTTCTAACTTTTATGTGATGAAAGATTTTGATTAAAATGCCTTTAGTTATAGAACTCGTTGATTAAACAATATTATGCTCGCCAAGTGCTAGAGTGCTATCTTTCAACTTAACTCGTTCAATAACAACTACTGAAATTGCACCTATTTAAATTGATACATTTTTATCATTAATATAGACAAAGCAAATATAATGAGCAAACGATTTTCACCGTCAATAAAGCAGTATACATAAGACGACAATCTTTTATTACAGTATAATTATACAACAGAACGTATGAAATTATATAACTTTTTATTATTTACCTATAAAACTTCTGTCAAATATGTCGCTTGTATTTCACAAGTTAATATGAACAGCCAGAAAAAATCTGTATTGTACCTTTTGTATTGTATGTTGCCGCAGTACTTTCATTTAATAAGCATAACCTGATAGTTAAAAATAGCAGATATAAAAACTTCACTCCATTCTATTTTAACGTCAATAAACATTGAAGATTTCGTTCGATAACAAAACAATAAAGAAATTGTTGGATGTACTGTGAAATCATTTAAATTTGCTGGCATGAAATTTCGCGCAAACGTGAGGAAGGACTGTTTCGCGCAGGCTTTAATTCGCGCATTTTCAATTTTAGCATTAAAAAATATAATAAAAAATAATAATAGCGCGGTCTTAAATTCGCGCATCGGTCCTAGCGCGAAATACGCGAAAATTCGTCGTACGCGAATAAAAATGATTTCACAGTATATAATACTAGAAATACATTCTGCATGCCCACGGACAGAATGTCGAGCCCGCCAGCACCTTTGGCCCCTAAGTGTGACCTTGACCTTAAACCTAGGGACCTGTTTCTTGCGCATGACACTCCAACTCATAGTGGTGAACATTTGTGCCAAGTTACATCAAAATCCCTCCATGCATTAGGAAGAAATGCTCACAACAAAGTTTTTGTTCTTATATCCTTTGACCTTTAAGTGTGACCTTGACCTTAGACCTGGGGACCTGGTTTATGTCACACCGTCTCGTAATTGTGCCAAGTAACATCCCTTCATGCATGAAGAAAAAATGCTCCGGACAAAGTCTTTATTGAATTTGACCTCTGACCTCTAAGTGAGACCTTGACCTTGGACCTAGGGACCTGGTTCTTATGCATGATACTCCGTCTCATGTTGGTGAACATTTGTACTAAGTTACATTAAAATCCCTCAATGCATGAAGAAGATACTCTCCAGACAAAGTTTGTGGACGCCGCCCACCCGCCCAACAGGGGCATTTCCATAATACATCACGTTTTTCAAACGAGCGTATAAAAGGGATTGCTTAAATATGCATGACAAAGTTACAGCCTGGACAAGCTCTACAATGACCTCTGACCCACAAAGTGTGACCTTGACCTTTGAGATAAGCCCGAGGTTTCCCGTCTTATAGAAGTGAACATTTTATGCCAAAGAAAAACAAGAGTGCCAGGCTGTCACAAAATACGCTTGTCGAAATATTCAGTTACGTAAGTTCAAGGGCCATAATCCAAGGGTGTCAGGGGTCATTTGGGTGGCTATCAAACTTGGCCGAGATACCAGTATTATGCTCAAAACCATTGTCGTCAAGTCTGGTGAAGATCGGATGGAAACTGACTTAGAGGGCGGACAAGGCTAAATTCGCAGTTTTTCGAATAAATCAAGGGCCACAATCCAAGAGTGATTTTGGTGGTTATCGAACTTGGCAGAGATATTCTGCACACATTGTCAGCAATTTGGTGAAGATCGGATGAAAACTATTCGACTAAGAAAGCGCACAAGGCTAAATTGGTAGTTTTTCGAGTAATTCGAGGGCCACAATTCAAGAGAGCCTGGGGCGATTTGGGTGGTTATCGAACTTGGCCGAGATATTATGCTCACAAATATTGTCAGCAAGTTTGGTAAAGATCGGATGAGAACTGTTCGACTTAGAGAATGGGCATGCTTTTGGATGCTGCCCGCCCGCCAAGGGTTTTCACATAATACTGCCCGCTCTTTCAGATATGGGCGTATAAAAATAAGTTATTTTATAGTAATAAGTAAATGCAGTTCAAAAATGTGCGTAGAAATATAACAAATCCGCTATTTTGTTTTTGTTGCAATGAAAACAAAATGGCTGCCACTTTGACCAAATATTTAAATGCTGATAACTTTCCGAATTTTTAATTCGATTTTGAAAATTCTTTCACTTCTTTAAATGATTTAAGAAATCCCAGCAGATAAAATTAACATCAAAACAACATTGCCTTTCATTCTAAATTAAAAGGGGAGATAATCCACAAACAGGGTTCCCACAAAGCAGAGAATATAAAATTCCCCGACTTTTCACTGACTTTTCCCTGACCAAAGTCCAATTTTCCCTGACCAAAACGCTCCATGTTCACAAGTTTAGCTGGGCATAGATTTATAAATACTGGCGTCAATTCTCTGTATCAGCTAAATTTTGTCACCTTTCTTGTTATAATGATAACAATGGTGTAAATAAAGTTTGTTCCAATTAAACAAACCACTATAGTATTGTAATGAGATGCAACAGACAAAAAAGTCCATATTGTTCGCTGAAAGACTACCTATGACCATGTTTTGGGTTTTACTACTGGATAAGTTCAAAGAATGTATAACATTCTGTGAACAATTGCCCTTATTCATACATGATTTTTTTATAGAAAATAGCATTTTTTCACTAAAATGGTAGGCCCCTTGCAGACTTAATAACACAGTCATATATGCTGCAATATATGTAGAAGTTATTTGTTTTGTTTTATATTACTGTGTAGTTCAGTTTGCATTGTAAAAATAATAATATAAGATCAGACATGAATTCAATTAGACATGCCAGTTTATTTTCTAAAGTTAAAAATTTCTGAACTTAGTAGTATGAAATAAATAATACTTTCACCAAAAATAAAACCTGAAATTAATTAAACTGCTGCAGCTGCAACATGTAAACATATCATCATTTAATATGATTAACAAGAGCACTGCCTTTCGGGTACAGACACTCATCTGATTTTTTTTGTCTCAGTGAAATATTGTCCTACCAATGATTTTCTAAGTCCAAAAGGGGCCATAATTCTTTCAAAAAGCAATGTAGAGTTATGGTACTTACTGTGCAGAGTCAGCTTTTAATGGCGAATAAATGCTTCAAGTTTTAAAGCAATAGCTTTCACCGTTAAGGAGAAAACCTAAATGCAAAACATAACCAAGAAATCTGATATTTTTAAGCCCAAAAGGGACCATAATTCTTGCAAAAAGCAGGATGGAGTTATGTTTCTTGCTGTACATGCCAACTATTGATGGTGAACAAGTGTTGCAAGTTTTAACACAATAGCTTTGATAGTTTAGGAGAAAAGCTGACCTAAACATAAAGCTTAACCATACCAGGCAACGCTGACGCCAACGCTAATGCGGGTCAAGTGATGACAATAATTTATCTTTTTTTTCTCCTCAAAAAATCAGATGAGCTAAGAATTGTAATGCTGAGTTACTATTCCAACTGGAAAGAACTTTCCTCAGCATTCCTTAGTCAAATTTCCATGCAAACATAACTGACAGAAAGTAACAGTAACTGTTATGGCTTTTATGTCAGTACATTTTACGATGTAATAACTTTTCAACTATGCAGGACTACACATTTCATAGCACTTGTAAAACCTGGCACTGTTCGAAGCAAACAGAAGGGATATAAGCTTGCTTAACAAAATTATGTTCTACATTCTTATTTTTTCTGTTAAATTTCTACACTAGTTTTGTTAAACAGTCTTACAGATAGACTATAATATTTGGATATCAAATACAGAATAATTCTATAGTGCTAACTAAGATATTTGCAAAACTGATAGGTTTAAACTAAGATTTAAGAAACTGCCATAGCCTTTTATTACAGTCTTTCTGCTTTTTACAAATTGATTCCTAAACCCTCGACCTGTAATTCCGAATTTCCCTGACTTTTCCCAGACTTCTGCCCAATTTCCAAATTTCCCTGACCAATTACAAAATTCCCTGACCTTGAAAAAATATGTTTTTCCCTGATTTTTCCCTGACTGTGGGAACCCTGATAAACATAGGTGCAAGAGTTATGACCTTTGTGTCATATGGTGTGAGTGATGATGTGGAACAACTATTTTTAGTTTGAATCAAATTCTCTCGATATAAAATTCTAAGTAAAAGGGGCATAATTCATGAAAACTTGCTGCTAGAGTTATAGACCTTGTGTCATAAGATGTTGGTGATGATGTGGATCAAATAAAATTATATTATGTTTGAATCAAATCCGTTTAGTAACAACTGAGATAGATTGAAAGTAAATAAAATCTTAAACCTGAAATCCTAAGTAAAAGGTGGGGAATAATTCATGAAATACTGGTATAAGAGTTTGAAAGCCCTTGAGCCATATGATGTAGGTGATGATGTGGAATAACTATTATAAGTTTGAAACAAATCGATCAAGTAATTACATAGATAAATAGAAAGTGCAATCCTGTTTAAGATTTCGTGTAACCCAGTCCTGAAATCGACTTTCATTTCATAGTGCAAACATTCCAGCAAACGGTTTTTAAAATTTTCAGGTAGAAAATTCAGTTTGCACTGTCTTAATTTGGTTTTGTCTATGTTTTTTGGGCTTTGTGCCCTTTTTTTGCCCAAAAAATAATTGAGTTTAAAATTCTATAGATGCAAACATTCTGGGAACATTATATAAAATAAGATAAAAATGGGGCCTTTAGGTTCAACAATTTTTTCCTTGGAATTTGCCCTTTTTTTTTTTTTTTTGGTTTAAAAATTCGTATTATAGAGTAAAAATCTCGTAAAAGGATTTTTTAAGGCTATCATTCTGACCAAGTTTCATTGAAATTTGTCCCAAAGTTTTTTGGACGACGGGTGACGACGAAAGTCCGGACGATCCAAATGCTCCCTTTGGGAATTTTGTGTCTTAAGGGGAGAAAAAAAAAGTATCATTGTAAGGGGGTTTACGTTTAAAAACAGTTTTAAAAATTTTTTTTGTTTTTCTGTTCCAAGAAAATTCACATTAAAAAACGGGAAAAAAAATTTAAAAAATTTCCTTTAATTTTAATACAAATTACAAAAGGGTTTGAAAAAACCCATACATCTACAAATGTCTTTTCAAATTATTTTTCCCAATGGAAAATTGCTTAAATTTAAAAAGGGGAAAACTTTTATTTCCCTATAAAAAATTTAGCCCTACTTTTTTAATGTAAATATTTGAAAGCTTGTGTTTATTATATAGTCTGAAAGTCCCCTTTTTTGAAATTAAAACTTTTTTTTTTAAAAAAGATTATTTCTTTTGCCCCCTGTATTCGTTTTTATGTAGAAATAATTTGAAATTTTAAAAAAGTTTTTAGATAAAGTTTTAATCATTTTTTTTCATTAAGAAAACTCCAAAAAATTTTACATGCAACTGTCTCTACATAGAAAATTTTCCCCTCAAAATTTTTAATCAAAGACTGTTTCACAATCATATAAAACAAGAGTGGATACTGTCACAAAATACGCCTATCAATTCAAGGGCCATAATCCAAGAGTGTCTGGGTCGATTTGGCTGGTCATCAAACTTGGTCGAGTTTTACCCCCAACAAAATGTCAAAAGTTTGGTGGATCAGAAAAAAAAAATGTTCGACTTAGAGAGGGGGAAAAGGGGCAAAAACTCGCAGATTTTGGGGAAATTTTTAAGGGTATAATCAAAAAGTGTTTAAAGGCGACTTGGTGGTTATTGAACTTGGCTGTTTTTTTATGCCCACGACTTTTTCTGAAATGTTTGTGGGGTCGGATGAAAAACTGTTCAATTAAAGGCGGACAAGGCTAAATTCGCTTTTTTTCGGTAATTAAAGGGCCCAAAACCCAAAAGGACTGTTGAGGAAAATTGGGGGTTTATCGAATTTGGCCGAGTATTATGCCACAAACATTGTCGCCAAGGTGGTGAAGATGGATAAAAACGGGTTTGACTTGGGAGGGGGGAAACTTGCAAAATTTGCAGTTTTCGGAAATTTAAAGGGCCCAAAACCCCAAAAGATTTGCATGGGGCGATTTTGCGGGGTTATCAAATTGGCCTGATTTATGCCACAAACATTGTCCCCAGTTTGGATGAAAAACTGTTCGCTTAGGGTGCGGACTTGCTTTAGGACGCCGCCGACCGACCCCCGCCCCCCCGGGCCACAGGTGTTCACATTTTATCCCGCTTTTCCCAAGATTGGGCGTAAAAAAGGGTTTTAACATTTTAATTTTTTTCAAAATTATGAAAAGTTCCCCCCTTGGAACTTCACAAGGTTTTCGAAAAAATTTTGTTCTTATTTTAAAATTTATTTTTGTGTCTCCCTTGAAAAAAAATAATTTTCTACATGACTAAACCCGATAGGAAGTGGGGATTTTCCCTTTAATAAAAAGTTTTAAAGCATGAAAATATCAAATTTTGTAGTAAAAGGCAAAGGGAAACCCTATGAAAAATTTTTGTAAATTATGGTGAAAAACATAAAAACAGGGCCCCACAATTTTTTTTTTTTCTTAGAAAAAAATGCTTTTAAAATTTTTAAAAAATTTCCAAAAAAAGATTGAAACTTTTTCCCCTGGTATTAAAACAAAAACAAAATTCCTTTGCAAGGGCCGTTACCTTTGAAAGGCATTTTAAAATTTATATCTTAAAAAAACACTTAATTTTTGTTAAATTTAAACACCCAAAATGAAGAAAAATAAAAAACCTTTATTTAGTTGTTTTTTGGGAAGGGGCCGCGCGGGGGACGGTTTAAAAAACCCTTCCGTTTTTTAATTAAACCGTATTAATACAAAATTTTAAATTTTTTGGAACTTTTTTTTGTTGAAAAATGAGCCCCAAAGCGTTATGTTTTATAAAAGTAAAAGTCCAACATTTTTTTAACCAACTTTTTAAAGAAAAACAGTATGATTTGCCCTTTGGTTTAATAAAAATTTAAAAATTTCCCAAAGTTTTTTCTAAACGGGTTTTTTTGGGTTAAAAAAGATTACAGTCGGCAAAATTCTTTTGTCTAATTCCCCAAAAACAAGCGGTATGCCATGTATTTTAATGGTGGTTGTATTTATGTGTAGCCCGGAAAAACATCTATGCTCTTGAAGTTTTAAAGGGAAATTAAACCTGAAAAGGACTTAAAAAAACATATTTTTACGGTTTTTTACAATGTTTTAAAATTTTTCTCGAAACTCATAAAAAATTATTTTTAAAACAGTAAATTAAAAAAAAAAAAACTTGACGCAGAGGCCAAAGGAAAAAACAATATTCAAAGGGACGTAACATAAACCCCAAGGGGGAAAGCAGCTACAAAAAATTATATCCATGGAAAGGGACCAACCCCGGATGTCGAAAGACGAGAGTTCCCGGGAAATGTCCCGGAAAAGCAGGGAACATTGTTATTTTTGCAATGTTACAATTAGCAAAGGGACTATGTTTTAAACCCGGTATGGAAACTGGTTTTTGAAACCAATAAATGTATTGATTAGATACAAAAGATAAAAGTCTCAGTGATTTTAAAATATGAAACAGATGGGGCTTTAACTAAACAATTTTAAGAGATAGTTATACTGAATTAAATCTGAAATTTTTCTTAAGAAGGGGAAAATCTTTTTTTTTGGTTGAAACGGGAAATTTACAAAAAAGGTAGTTTTTAAAGGTTTTAAATTTTTTTGAATTTAAAAATCGATCTTTAATGAAATTCTAGAACCGGTCCTGTCCTTAACAGGGAGATTTAAGGCCCAGAAAAACACTAATTTAAAAAATTAGGGCCATGAGGGCCCTTTTAAAAATCCCTAACCCTGTTTCATTGCACTTGGGGAACAAAAAGGTCCTCAAAAAAAATTTTTAAATTTCAAGGCCCGGGGAACAAAAAGGGGGAAAAAAAGAAATCAAAACAAAAAGAAAAAAAAAATTCTTTCAAGGTACAGATATGTCAAAATACCCCTTTAAAATTGGAGGTACCACCCATTTTTAAACCATAGAAAGTGGTCTCGATTTTTCCCTAGGGCCCAATAGAAAAACAGTTACTAAAAAAGCTTTTTAAATTTTAAAACTTTAAAAAAGGGAAGTAATTAAAAGAAAATTTTTGTAAGTGATCAAAAGAAAAAAAAATTCCCAAAAAAAAATTTTTTGACATAAATGAAATTTTTTGATGTTCTTTATTAGTTACGGGAGATAACCCCTTTTTAAATTTGGGAAAAAAAAGGAGGTAATTTGACTTTAAAAACAGTCCATTGTTATCTACTTTTATTGGCCCCAGTCCAACTAATTACAAAAACGAAAATTTTAAAAAGTCCTATAAGTTCTTAATGTTATAAATCCATTTTGATTACAAAAGGGGAGGTAATCGAATTTAAAAAAAAAATTGGGAAAAAACGATTTGGGTTAATTTGTCAAGGAATTTCCCAAAATTTTTTTGTTGGTTTAAAATTTTTAGGGAAATTTGGGATCAAAAAAAAAAAAAATAAAAGAAAAACTTATATGGGTGCAAAAGCCAAAATAGCCCTTTTTTTGGGCCTTTTAAAGGGGGCCCTAAAATCTTTGGGAACCCCTGAGGGGAAACTGGCCCCGTTCAAGAAAAGGAACCAAGATTTTGGGGGGGATACAAGTTGTGTGCAAGTTTTGGTTGAAATCAAATCATAAATGAAATTGCTTTTTTGCAAAAAAGGTCCCAAAATTTGCTAAAATTTTTGGGCCCCTTTTTGGGGCCATAATTTTGGAAACCCCTTAAGGGATTTGCCCGTTTAAGAAAGGAAACCAAAATCTTTTGGTGATACAAGTTGTGTGGGCCCGTTTGGGAAAAAAACAAATCATAAATAAAGCTGCTTTGTGCAGACAAGGTCAAAAAAAGCTGATTTTGGGCCCCCTTTTTTTGGGGCCATAACTCTGGAACCCCTAAAAGGGATCTTTGGGCCCGTTCAAGAAAGGAACCCGATCTTATTTGGGGATACAAATTGTGTGCAATTTTTGGTTAAAAATATTATCATAAAAAGAGCTGCTATTGTGCAGAAGGTCAAAAAAAGCTAATTTTTGGCCTTTCAGGGGCCATAAATCTGGAAAAACCAAAAATGGGGTCTGGCCCGTTCAAAAAAGGAACCAGATTTTTATGGTGATACAAGATGTTTTGCCAGTTTTGGGAAAAAAACAAAAACTTTAAAAAAGCTGTTTTTTGTGCCACAAGGTCAAAATTTGTGATTTTTTGGCCCCTTTTAGGGGCCATTAAAATCTGGAACCCCTAATGGGATTGGGCCCGTTCAAGAAGGAACCGAGATCTTTTGGTGGGTACAAATGTGGGCAAGTTTTTGGTTTTTAAAAAAAAAATATAAATTTAAACCCACTATCGTGCAGACAAGAAATTGTTGCGGACGGACGCACGGGACGCACGGGGCTGACGCCGACGAAGGACGAAAGGGGATCAAAAAAACTTACCTTGGGCATATGTTTTTACGGTGAGCTAAAAAAAGGGGGGAAATTATGGAAAATTTAAACCCCTTGGTTTTTTTATAATTAAAACTCGCAGAATCCCAAGGGTTGGGGGAAAAGGTTGATAACCCAGCCGGGAGGGGGTAGGGGATTCTAAAAAATAGTAAACACGAAAAAAAGTTTCGCAACACATTTTTTAACTAAAAAAGGGAAAAACGGAAAAAAAACAATTAAATGTGTGGGGTTTTCTGTGCTTTTTTTCACGTTATGTATTCCCTTTTGAATTATTCGTTTTGGGGGCCCAAAAAACGTTTACGCTTGGGGAAAGGGAATTCCCTTTTAAAAAAGTTTTTTTAACACTTGTTTTTTCTCCCGTTAAATCGTCTTTGAAAATTGAAAAAAGCAAGTTTTTAAAGCCCGAAAAAATTATAAAATTTTTACAATTTTTTGCTACACATGTTTGGTATTGACCCGTTTCACTTTTCTTGGAGGGAATCTTTCAAATGTATAAAATTTTAAAGCAAAAAAAACCAAATAAAGTATCGTTCTTAAATGGGTTTATCGTTGTTTTTTTTTTAGGGGAAACGTTAGTTAAGGGAGCAGGCAAACGTGATTAAAAAATATACTTTTTTTTAAATTTATAGAAATTTTTAATGTTGTAAAAGTTGAAAAAAAGTCTGGCCCAAACCGCGTGAAAGAGGGGGACAATTTTCGTCCATTTGTTTTGTATTGTGGTTTTTTTAGCGTAATTCGGTAAAAAAGGGGTTTCTGTGGGGTCAAAGGGCGCCCTTAAAAAATACATCCTATTTCTTTCATTTTTTGGGCATTGCACCCCTTGCTTTCGCGGTATAGGCTTGCGCGGTATAAAACCGTGTTTACCCGTAAGCTGTATTCGTTGACAATAAAAAAAAGTTTATAGTTAACTGAATATAGCTCACTGTAGATTGGGATATGTAGAGATGCTGCATATCCCCGTATATTGGGTTATTTTTAAGGGCCCCCTTCTACTTTTAAATGTATACTGTTGCTGCATTTATTGCTACTACTACTACTACAATGATTTTGGTTCTTTTGCTTTAATGTTGCTTGCTGCCATACTCCGCTTCTTCTTTTTGCTTCTACAAATTTTTAAATACTGCTACTACTTCTGTTATTTTTTTGGGTTTCTTTCAAAATGCTACTGCTACTTGCTACTACTGAAGCTACTTTATTTGTGCTATTGCTTTCGGGTTTTTGTTCTGCTGCCGTCTTTTTATACCACTACGTCTGTTGTACTACTACTTACTGCTACTTTTCTTCTGCCAAATTTCTTCTGTTGCTGCAGCGGTACGTTGCTGCTAAATGCTACTACGCTTTCTTCATCTTCCAAATTCTGGAAAGGGTTAAAATGCAAATATGCTGCTCCATCACTATTTTCTACTATTCCTATAATATGTTCTCCTACTGTATGCTACGTTTTTCCCCACGCTTATATTTCTATTCTATTCCTCCTGCCTTTTACTATGCTACTGCCCCCCTTTGCTTCGATGTGTACTGCTATTTCTGCTGATACTATAGTCCTACTGCTGCTACTGTACTGGGCTGCTGTTCTGTTACTACTGCTACTACGGGTGCTGCTTCTATACTAATTTTGGTGCTTAAAGAAAATTTTGCCTCTACTTTTGCTGCTATGTACTACAAACTAATTTCTGTACTTTATACTATATTAAAATACTACTTTCTTTGCTGCTTCTGCATCTAAATTCTGCTGCTGTACTGGGTACTACTACTACTATACTTTTTACTGCTTTCTTCTACCCTATTTGTACTGCTGCTGTACTGCAACTACACTTTCTTGCTACTGTGACTACTACTACTAAATTCTAATCCCCTTTCCTCCCCCTTTTCCCCCTCCTCCTACTAAATTTTGCTGTGTGCTACTGCTGTTTCTTTTTCGGGCTGTACTGTTGCTGCTGCTACTAGTCCCACTGCTTAAAATTTTCTGCAGCTGCTCTTACTACTACTATTCCCCCACCCTTATTCTAATGCTGAAATGCTTCTTCTTTGTGCTACCAATATCCTTCTGCTAATGCTCTACTTTGCAAATTTCTTCTGTTGGGTGCAGCTGCAGCTGCTACTGTTGCTGCTACTGCTGCTTTATCTTCCCCTTCTGCTAATGTTACTGGGAAATAATGTGCTCCTTTCCTTTTACTATATTCCTTCTATTCTGCTTTCCTACTGTACTGCTACTACTACAACTACTGCTGCTGGGTTCGACTGTTCCTACTGGTACTATTACTAAAATCTATTCCCCCTGTCTCTTTTCTGCGGGTGTTTTGTCCTTTGCTTCGCTGCTGGGAAATGCTTTGCTGCTGTAATTTTACTAGTCCTAATTTCTGTGCTGCTACTGTTTCTACTGCTGCTATTACTCTGCTGCTGTTCATTCTAATTTTCTGCTAATTTCAAACTCCTTTTATTTCCCGCTGTTTTGGGTATTTTTAATAAACTGTTTCTAAACTATACTATACTACTACTTTGCTGCTACTGCTTTCTTCCCGGTGCTACTGCTACTATTTTTTTCTACGGGTACTTCTCTACTTTGTAGTTCTGGGCTGCTACCCGCAAATTCTACTTCTACTTTTAATTTCTACTGCGGGTCCCACTACTATTCTACTCCCCTTTTTCCCCCCCATCCTCCTTTCCTACTACTGCTACTGCTGTTAAATATGCTGTTTCTGGGTTTTGACTGCTATAGTTTCCCACTGCTAAATTGCTGCAGCTGGGTCTTACTATATATTCCTACCCTTTACTACTCCCGTGCTACTGTTCTAATTTTGGGTGCTATAATTTCTCCTTCTGTTTTACTAAAAAACTTAATACTACTACTGCTGTATGCTGCCCGGGTACTACTACGGGTACGTGCGGTTCCCACTGCTTCTACCCCTACTGCTGTTCTTTAATTCTATTCCCACTGCTACTACTTCGTGCTACTGCTTCTACTTTGCTGCTACTACTACTACTACTAAAATTTTTCTTTACTTAAATTAACCTTTTTGCTAAAACTACTAAAAATACACTGCTTTAATACTTCTACTGTACCCCGTATGTTGTGCTGCAAAATGTCCTTTTGCTAATATGTTGCCCCTTCTTTCTTTTAAAAACTTTTTTTTTTTTTTTTTTTTTTTTTTTCCCTTTTTTTACTACTACTGCTGCCTAACCAAAAAAAAATATTAATTTTTCTCCTTAATGTAATACTGCTGCTACTACTACTACTGCTTTTGCTTTTACTGTTTTTCAACTGTCCTTTTGCTTTACTTTTTGCTTCATTTCCCCTACTCTGGGTTTAAACTTCCACTATAATGCTGTAGGTACAATGTTCTACTGTACCTTTTTACTGCTGCTGCTTTTGACGGTCGTATGCTACTGCTGCTGCTGATATTATTTCTACTTTCCCATGCGGGGCTATGCTTTCTATTTCTTTTGTGCTGCTTTACTACTACTTCTGCTGCTACTGCTATGCTATTAAAAATTTTTTTCTGCTATTGTTCTTTAGTTTAAATCTGGTATAATAATAATAATTTAAAAAAAAATACCCTACCACGGGTGCTGCCCACTGCTTTTTTATGCTGTGGTGTATTACTACTTTTATTCCTACCCCCTACTTCTACTGCTTCTTCTTTTGCTGTTACTACTTTCTCCTACTACTTTACTATTCTACACCTGCACTGGACTATGCTATGCTACAGCTGCTGTACTTTCTTGGTTGACTGTCCTACGGTTTCTGCTGTGCTACTATTTCTTTGTCCTAAAGCTTTCTGCCCGCTGCTGCTATTAATAATACTAATACTGCTACTGTTTCTTTCTGCTTTTATTCTGCTGTATACTATTTTGTTTCTACCCGTGCTACAAAAATTTCTACTCCTGCTACTCCTATGCTGTGGCAACTGCTCCCATGGCTTAATTTCTGTTGCGTCTGTACTACTTCTGCTTTCACCTTTTGGGCTGCTAATACGACTATGATGATCTCAAAATTTTTTAAAAAACTGAAAATTTTAGCAATATATTCTGAAAAAACATGTAGGGTTATTATAAAAATTATTGTTTTGTGATGCTGTATTCGGCTCAAGTCGATTTTTACCAGACCCGATTTCAAAAGATTCCAATCAATGAGTAGTTAGTGTTCAGCTAACATATAAAACTTTAACCAAATATTTCCAAGTCAAAAAGGGGCATAATTATGTAAAAATGCAAAATAAGAGTTATTGCACCTGTGCACTGCATGTCAGATCCAAACTCCAACGCAGTGATCTCCCTTGCCATGTCAAGACAGTTAACAAGTGTGTGAAGATTCAAAGCATTCCCATTATTGGGTACTGAGATTCCAGCTTATATGCAAAACTTTAACCAAACATTTCTAAGTTGAAAAAGGGCATAATTCTGCAAAAAATGAAAACAGAGTTATGGAACCTGTGCACTGCATGTCAGATCATGACAGTTAACAAGTGTGTAAAGTTTCAAAGCATTCCCATTAGTGGGTACTGAGATTCCAGCTAACCAAATATTTGTAAGTCAAGAAAAGGGGCATAACTCTGCAAAATACAAAAAACAGTTATGGAACCTGTGCACTGCATGTCAGATCATGACAGTTAACAAGCATGTTAAGTTTCAAAAGAATCAAATCAGTGGGTACTTAGATTCCACCTTACGTACAAAACTTTAAACAAAAATTTCTAAGTCAAAGAAGGGGCATAATTTTGTAAAACGTGCAAATAGAGTTATGGAACTTATGCAGCAAATGTCAGATAATGACAGTTAACAACCCAAACCAAAATGGCGAGCTTAATTAAGCTTGCATTAAGGTCGCAGCAAGATTGCAGTTGCGATCTTAACAAGCATGCAGCAAGATTGCGATTGGAACCATCGCAACCATAATTTAAGCTTGCGCAAACTAATTTGCGTGCTTCCTGCAACCTATTTAAGATCTTGCAAGCTTGTAAGGTTGCGCATGCTTGCGATTGGAACCCTAGCAATCTTAATTGCGACCTTGCAAGTTTGCACAATCATAATAAGATTGCAAGCTTGCGCAATCTTGCAAACTTACACAATCATAACAAGATTGCAAGCTTGCGCAATCTTGCAAGCTTAAACACACTTATATGGGTGTAGACAAAATCATTTGCGAGTCTCGCGCAACCTTGTAATCATAACAAGGTTGCCTGAAAGCTTGCAAACTATACTATCTTCCTAAACTTTACTTAGGTTTGGGAGACAGTTTTAATAATGTAAAAGTCTAAAAATTTAATTATAAACTTCCTTTAATTTGACAAACTGCACAGTTTGTGAAACTTTCGCACTTTCATAAAAAATATTTTTAGTAATCAGTAGATAGAGATTTAACAGTCAGGGACAAATTCAATATTTTTTAAAACAACTTATTTTGACATAAAACGTTTAATTTTAATGGTTTAACATATTACCTCCCTTTTATATGTATCAGTGAACTAAAAGAGTTTTAAAAAGGTTACAGGATCGCAAGCTAGTCGCAATCTTGCAATCTTAAATAGTCTTAAGATCGCATGATGCCCGCTGCAAGCTTGCGATGCAAGTCTTATCCGCAAACTTAATTTCTATCGCAAGCTTAGTCGCAACCTTAAATAGTATTAAGATCGCAGGATGCTCGCTGCAAGCTTGCCAAGAAAGACTTCTCCGCAAACTTAATGCAGTGAATGTCAGATAATGACAGTTAACAAGTGTGTGAAGTTTCAAAGCATTCCCATTAGTGGGTGCTGAGATTCCAGCTTATATGCAGAACTTTTACCAAAAATTCCTAAGTCGAAAAGAAGGGGCATAATTCTGTAAAAATGCAAAATAGAGTTACGGGACATGTGTATTGCATGTCAGATTATGACAGTTAACAAGTGTGTGAAGTTTAAATACATTCCCATCAGTGGTTACTGAGATTCAAGCTTATACAAAACTTTGACCAAAACTTTCTACAAGAAGTGTGACGGACTGACGAACGGACAAGGTGGCGACTATATGCTCTCAACCCCATTCCCCACCCCCCTTCTTCCCACCCCTACAGGGATCATAAACACTATGTCATTCTGTCATTAAACTACACAGGAATTGAGAGTAACCGTGGTCAATTTGGAGACAGATCTCAGTTAACTGATTAATGAACTTTTTTAATGAAACAATTTTACAAAGATGGCCCTTTTTGACATGACGTGGTTCAATTCTGTAAAATTGTTTTATAATATGAAATAAAGTTTAGATATAATAAATAAAAGCAAATAAAATGACTTACTTGTGTATAAATCCATGTTATAAGAACGTCCATTTTATTCTCCAAGAATCCATCAATGTTTATTTTATCACTCGCGACTGTCACTATGCCTAATTATGCACACGTGTATATACATGTTACACATATGTCATATGTCGTGTAATGATTTATAGTAACACATTTTGAATGAACAATGTTTATATACATTGACACTAACAGTCTGAGTTTATGTAGTAACTTAACTTTCAACTTTTGTTTCAAACACAAGCCACAAAACATCCTTCGTAACTCGGAAATTCTGAGATGAGTGTATATATTGTTTAACGTGTTCAAACTCTGTTTCCGGTTCTATCTTACACCACCCGTCTATTGTTACTGTGACTTTGTGTGAAAGTTTCTCCACTACCTTAACGAGATCACGCAATGTTGAAGCAGACATGTTTACACCATACAAATCAACATGTTTAATATTTCCCATTTCAGAAGGCAGCGACATTTCACCTAGATTGATAACCCCCCACAACTCCACGTGTTCCACTTGACTATTAACTTTCAATTGTGACACTTCAGGTATCCAGCACAATTCTAACTTTCTTAGATCTGAATGCTGACTAAAATCTAAACTGTAACTACACGACTTCCAGTGCTCGGTACACCATAAGTTCTCCAATCTAATCCCCGTCATTGTTTTTCTGTTTATAATATAATTCAGAAACTCATTCAGTTTATCGTGACTCATCTCGAAACTGTAGATATAAATTGCTTGTAACAGAGAATTATTCTGTAATGTTTCCAACATTTCACGGCTCCAAGAACCAGCAGGCGATATAACAGTGAGACATTTCGGCGACTTGTTAAACAGTACAGGAAGTAGCGTCTGTTCAAAGTTACCCCGGCAGTATATTTTATTGATCTGGAACAGTTCGTGCAATGCACAAGAATCGATAATTTCACGTAAACTACGGCCATGGTGTCCTGTGTTGATATTTATTGACGCCATGTTTGTTTTATTGTGTACCGCGAGCCGTGCTAGATGCTTAAAGTATTTTTCTTCATTACAATCTTCACTAAAGAAAAAATCTTGGCAGAAAAGTTTGAGTTCCTTATCGCTCGTGTTTTCTTTCATACAAGAAATGTACATGTCTTGTATGTCTTCCAGAGGTTCATATTTCTCACCAGTCGTTGTTCTGTATTCGTTCGTTCTCTTATCTTCACTGATCACTGACATGAAATTACCAGAAACTGAAGAAATGATTTCTCCATTCATTCCGCTGATGAAAACAAACACTGTCGACATGTCAAGAATACTTTGCACACTTTTACATTCCTTCAGAAAGATTTCTTTGACATCACTTTCATTTTGACAGCTAATGTACAACGCACTGAAAAATTCCTGCACTGTTTTGTGCGAGAATGAAAATTTAGAAACTTGTTTTGTGAATGTCTTTTCTGTACTTAGTGTTAATAGTCCAGAAGCAAGACTTAGTTTCAAATACTCTGGGGTTAGGTGTTTCTCTGTCATTGACTGGCTAAACACAAGAGTGCTCTCATTTGTTTCACTGAATAACGTTTCAAATGCTAATTGTCCTAAAGCCTTCAGAAGTGTGTAATGTTTCTTAGAATGTTCAAGTTCACTGAAGCATTGTGGGATATCACTCTGGGATTGTTCGCACGACTGTTGCATGTCCGGATGTTTTTCAAACGTTCGTTTTAGGAGTAGTTCAACAATTTGACAGTATAACTCAGTTCTACATGTTCCTAGCTCTATTCCATCACACCATAAACACAAAAGATACATCAGTAAGAGCGGAATAGTTTCCAAATTCGAAATGCCTCTATCACTGATAGCGCGATCAAAGTCTTGAATGTGTTTTTCTAGGTCAGTTTTACCAAGCAGTAGTGAGATCACACTCCTTTTTAAACTTTCAGTAGACGTTTTACTTAGTCCGATAATTTCCAATTTTCGCTCTATTTCACTTGAATGTATCTTACTAATGCCCAGCTTCCACGGTCTGGTTGTTGTGAGGATTGTACATTCCCTAACTTTCCTGTGCGGAATGTCACTTTTTCCATGTTTACAGGGAGGCGCATTCCATTCATCTAATCCATCGAGTATTACAAGGCATTTTTCCTTAGAAAGAATAATTTCCAGATCTGTTATAGTTATAGACGTGTTTGTCAGCTGTGGAATTATTTGTTTTATGATCATCTCATCAATGTCGTATTCTTCGGAACAATCACGCAATGCCAACAAAAACACAAATTTAAACTCTGACATTGCACTAATATCTTCCTTTTCAAAGTATTCTTTTTCACTTTGGATACATTTTTTCGCCTGACACCACGTCAAAACGAGCCGTTTACTTAACGCTGTTTTCCCAAACCCAGCATCCGCAGTAAGGTAAATTTTATGACATGGTTTACTTTCCTTGTAAAACACATCACGCAATGACGTAAGCTTTGATTTAACTTCTTTCCTACCTTCAGGCGCGATTTGAATTTCAATTGAATTTATGTCTGGCATGACGTAAAACTTAAGTAGAGGTGTGTCGTTTTCTTCAAATAAAGGCTACATAGGTAGGGTATGGTGCCTTTCCCTGTAGAGAGCTATCAGATCTTTCTTCAGTTCTGAAATATTAAAAATAAAAACATCATTTTATTTTCTAGAAGAACACATATACAGTCAGTGCACATAATATTTGTGTAAAAGCTGAAACATAAGTGAATGTTTGTTGATTTTTTTTTATAATCCTTGTCAAAATAAAGTCGTCGCTTATTTTTGTCTGCCATACATAATTGTATTACACAATGGGTTATTTAAAAAAGATACGTATTATGTCAGATCTAGTACGTTTGAAATGTTTAATGCTAATATGTGTATAGACGCATTTCCGTTTACTTAAGTAAACAGAGGTACTTGCTTATAAGTTGGCTGCCAAGAGGTCTGAAGTTAGCAGCCTGAAGTCAGCTGCCTGAAAATAGCGGCCTTGTGGTGGAGAAGCCTAAAATGACTAGCGACAGATTAGATAAAAGTTAAACTTGGATATCTATAAGTAAAAGGTTAAATAAGACTACGTTACTGTAGGCCACCGCCAGGCCCCCTAGCGAAATTTCTACCGGCATAGCGGTCTGAACCGTATTCAAATGAAAATCGAAAAAATATGAGTGTACTATTTCTTGGTGCAAGTTACAACTATAATATATTGAAAAGGCAAAGTTCACTGCCTTTCGGCCCCGTTCACAAATAAAAAAATGTTTTGAAAAATTTATTATCATTCTGAAAAATGTTCAATCCAGCAGTGTAGCCAAGGAGACGCTTGTATTTAGGTTTATATCATTTCATTGAACCTAAATAAACGACAGACATCAAACATGATATTTTTTCTTAATTTTTGTGTTTTATCTACCTTTTCAAAGTTTTTTACGTTCTATTGAGTTTTAATGTTTTCTTTATATTTGACGTGATTTCTAAATTATTACTTTAGGGCCTATGGTTACAACAGAATACCGGGCTGCTTGGGTGCCAGACTGCAAGATTGGAATTTTAAGAGTTATGAAAATTTTGTTTATTGTGTTTTCATTTCTCATTTATAAACCATGACAATTTCTGTTTCTTAATTTGTTTGTATTAAGTCTACTCTCGTATGCTGCGTTGCAATTTTCAAATGATAAACATTTCTTTAGTGATGTCTTGCGTTATAATATTCGTATAAAATAAATGATACACGATTCTGCCGGGCCGCTAGGTCGCCAGGGTGCTAGGCCCATTTACTGCTAACATTTTCGCCAAGACATCAATTACTCACTGCAAGATATAACTGGTTGTTGTTTGTTTTTCTTTCGTTTTTTTTGTTCGAACCAGTTTGAATAAAGGATATTTTTATGAAAACGAGATAACAGGATCCCGACGTGTACACAGGAGTTAAGGTGCAGGTAATTCAGACTAAAAGTTGAAATGCTTTAAGACCTACACGATGTGATAATTAAATTACGATCTGCACACTGGGGTATGCTTTTCTACGATGAAGTATTTGATTAAACACTTTTCTCAAAACTGAAAATAGAAAAAAGTATATTACTAAGAAACTTCGGCAAATAGAAAAGATACCGACATGTTATACTTATTTGGACTACTGTGAACTCACGCTAGTGAAAGACTATAGGGAAGTTTGATGAGGATTTCACGAATATAAATGTAACTTCTACAGTGTAGATTTTAATGAAACTTTAAACAATTGTGAATCAACATGTTTATTTCATACCGGTAACATTCGATGTACCTGTCCGTGTGCTTATTTTTGAGGAACCACATATTTCAAGCAGATTTAATAGCATTCGATGGATTTTTTTGAGTGCGTTTACAGTTTGTTTCATTTTTTAGTGGAAAGAAAATAATGCTTCCGTATAAAATTTTACAAATGTACACGTAGGCTGATTTTCATTTCCGTATGCCAGATCCAAGCTTTATTCTATGTTATCTGGATAAATAAATTTATTTTTAAAGCCTTAGCTATGTTGGACCATATCTTTTGCAAATCTTTTTCATACTCCCATATACACTACACGTTCTGCACGTGTGAACAATTTGTTTGGCAAAAATAACAGATTGCACTAAATCACATTTCTCGAATTTCTATGTGCAATTTGTTAAAGACTGTACTTTAACAGTCATCTGTCTCTTGCTATCTTATGTCGAAAACCATATGCAAATGGGATTACTATTTTAAAACAAGTATTATGAATTCAAATTGTTTAAAATACTTCTTGTAAAATACTGATGTTTAATGATAAATCGTGTGTGGCTGCATTTGTAAATGTTACTATTATAGTGTTTTGCTCACACGACCTTAAAGTACATATTCGTAACCAACTGACTTCTAAACTGTATCAAAACTTTGCAAAACATGCGAATTCCCAACTGTAATAAAACTGTCGTAAGCATAATTAATCTTTATTAAACTGTCCGAGCAAATAAAGCATATTTTGTTTTATGTTCGTACCAATCTTGCAGCAGAGATCTTAATGACACTGTTTCAGTCCCAATTTCGTGTCCTTTTCCTTCGCAAATAAGTTAAAATGTTTAAAAAAAATCTTGCTATGTTGCTTCTCCCGCAAAATCAACATACCTTTATTCCAAATTCATTGCTTTAAATAACATAAAACCTTTTATAAATGTTTTTGCTCTGAATCTTCTGACTGATCACGCCATAACCAGCGTTCCAAATGAAATAGACATCAGATTTATAAATAGTGACGGCTGACATGTGTCAAAATCTATGGAAGCATAATTGAGACCAAGGAAACAGAAATAACTCTTCAAGCCATGCGTACTGTGTTGAAAGAACGTTTTATATATCTATTACTTTTTATTTCTTTTGCACACTGGCTTCCAAAATCGCTTGTACAATTATTATTTTATTAGTAGGGGATGAAAATCCCCGAGACGGTAACGTCCGTATATAGTTATTCGTCTTTGTTGTCTGCATATACTGAGGCAATTTTTTCGATGTTTTCCGGTTCCGGTTTATGTACACACCGCAGACTGGTTGTCTGCATGAACATCCGAGCACCCCGAATCAGTCACAGAAATTCGTAAACCGCGCCAACATGATTCTTTTACCTCTTTTTCGTAATTAAAACTGTACATGCAACTGAAAACCACTTTTAAAACAGTAAGGAAGTGTAAAGGCCGTCAAGTTTCTGCATGGAGTGCAAACAAACAAAAAAAATCCTAAAGCCAGTGCGAGAACGCTGAATGACGTCACCGTCACGGTTTCACGTAAATTTTGCAAAGTATGATATTCGCTGTAACAAGTATGATGACACTAAATGTAAACTACTGTTTAGAGCGAAGTTTCACTTTCTTGAGCGTTGAATATTTCTTTGTAAGTGGATATATAAAAAGATAAATCCTCATGCTAAACGGTGCCTTAATTCATATTATGACTTACAAACAATTATGGAGATTTTAGCTTGTTACATAGTCGCTTCCGTAAACTCGTAGTTGTGGCCGGACACGACTTCCCCGTGATTACTTCATTGCAGATAAAAACAAGACCTGTCAGTGGACAGCAGGCTCGACTATTCTTGCATATCGGACTGGCGTTTCCGGTGATTTTACCCATGCCGGCAAAACCCATCTGTCACCCTCCATGCCTGATGACTCTCGTGCTGTTAATGACAACAACTGGTTCATGCACTGATAATATATTGTTTATGTAAAATACAAAAAAAGCAGGTACCTTGATAGTTTCTCTCCGTTCCCGATTCAAAATACGTTTGTTTACCATAAAAATATAACGTTACGCTACAAGCGACAAAACTAAAGTGGAACTTTGTTATTGTGCGTAACGCAAAACATCATGACGTCACTTCTGCTTACGGACGTTAATTTCCCGCGCTTTGTGTTCATTCTCAACTATAAGAAAGAGTGCTAAAAAGAAACTATTTCTACCTTTTGTAAAATACGGTATGCAAGAAAAAAGTCTGCCAGAAAAAAATGCTAACATGTATACGATATCCAAGAAAAAATATCAGTCATGTGTTTACGAATCGGATGGAAATATCCGTCCCTCGGCCATCTGCGCATGGGCGGTAATTCGGCAAGCCTCATTACCGCCCAATGCGCAGGTGCCCTCGGGACGGATATTTCTATCCGATTCGTAAACACATGACAGATATTATTATTCTCAGTATAATATATGAGTAAAACCTTAACATTACAATAAGCATATTCTAATTGGAAAAGGGACCATAATTCAGTCAAAATGCTTGATGGAGTTGCCTCCTTTTTTCAGGTGGGATCAGGATGGTAAACAAGTTTGCAAAATATGAAAGCAATATCTCAATGAACTTAGAAAATATTTGGGGTAGTACGCAAACTTTAATATTACAATAAGCATATTCTAAGTCGAAAAGTGGCCATAATTCAGTCAAAATGATTGATAGAGTTGCCTCCTCCTTTTTACAAACTGGGGTCATGATGGTAAACAAATATGCAAAATATGAAAGCAGTATCTCAATGGACTATGAAAATATTTGGGTTGTACGCAAACATTTAGCTTTTAACCCTAACCCTAACCCTAAACCCTAACCCTAACCCTAACCCTAACATTTGTGTGACGCTCACGCTCACGCTGACGCCGGGGCGAGTAGGATAACTCACCTATTCTTCGATTAGTCGAGCACAAACAAGAGCTGTCACAGGAGACAGCGCGCTCGACTATATCGATGCTAGGTAGTGAAACTGGGCACATCTGAGGAAACTAGAGCTGTCACTGGAGTGTTTAATGACTCCAATTGCGGATGAAGATATTGCACAATAGCCTGAGTCTATGTCAAAAATATCAACTTAAAGTAATAAGAGAGGTAAAGATAAAATGTATCAAAACACTATAAGAGTATATCCTAACCAAAAAGGGGCATAATTCATTAAATATTGGTGCCAGAGCTATGCACCTTGTGTCATATGGTGTGGGTGATGATGTTGAACTACTATTTTAAGTTTGAATCAAATCCATTCAGTAATAACAGAGACAGAGTGAAAGTGCATCAAAACTTTAACTAAAATTCTAAGTAAAAAGGGGGAATAATTAATGAAAAATTGGTGCCAGAGTTATGCACCTTGCGTCATATGGTGTGGATGATAATGTTGAACAACTATTTTAAGTTTGAATCAAATCCATTCAGTAATAACAGAGACAGAGTGAAAGTGCATCAAAACTTTAACCTAAAATTCTAAATAAAAAGGGGAAATAATTCATGAAAAATTGGTCCCAGAGTTATGCACCTTGTGTCATATGATAAGGGTAATGATGTTGAACAATTGTTGAAGTTTGAATCAGATCCATTCAGTAATAACAGTGATATAGTGAAAGTGCATAAACCTTTAACCTGAAATTCTATGTAAAAGGGGAATAATTCGTGAAAAAATGTGCCAAAAGTAATGCATCTTGTGTCATATGATGTGGGTGATGATGCTGAACAACTATTTTAAGTTTGAATCAAATCCATTCAGTAAGAACAGAGGTAGAGTGAAAGTGCACCAAAACTTTAACCTGAAATTCTAAGTAAAAAGGGGAATAATTCATGAAAAAAGGTGCCAGAGTTATGCATCTTGTGTCATATGATGTGGGTGATGATGCAGAACAACTATTCTAAGTTTGAATCAAATCCATTCAGTAAGAACAGAGGTAGAGTGAAAGTGCACAAAAACTTTAACTTGAAAATCTAAGTGAAAAGGGGGGATAATTCATGAAATATTGGTGCCAGAGTTATGGCCCTTATGTCAGATGATGTGGATGATGATGAGGAATAAGTATTTCAAGTCTGAATCAAATCCATCGAGTAATTACAGAGATAAGTTTCAAAAAGAGAAAGTGTCAAAAAAACAGGTGGGGAAGCCGAAAGACACCGACGCCGACGCCGACGCCGGGTCGAGTAGGATAGCTCTCCTTATACTTCGTATAGTCGAGCTAAAAACGGTTGTTATAAGAGTACCTAAATCTGCAAGGTTTGGATTTTGCCAGGTCTGGATCCAACGAAGGGCTTGTACCGAGCGTGGTCAGGTCTGGCTAAATCCACGAGAGCCGAATACATTATTGCAGATAAAGGCATTGCTTTAACCCTTACACCGCTAAATTTCTATAATGAACGTATCCATCTTTCAATATGGACAGCATGATTAACTGTTAAAATAGGGATACTAACAGAATGGCGGACAGTGCAGATCTTGATCTGACTGCACGGATATACAGACTGATCAAGATTTACACTAGCCGCTAAGGCAGAATCAAACCTGCCCAGCATGATAAGGGTTAATGACACTTTTTACATACATTAATCATTTTCAGTCAAAATGGACTATGTTTTACACGCACATGGAACGTCGCAACTGAAACAAGTAGTGCAACCTTTAAATATTTTCAGTATCCGGTAGGAATTGAATAAAATATGCTGGTACGATGTTTTGGTTCCACCACTGAAAGGAAAACCAATAAAAAGAAAAAACATGATCCTCTGAAATTTGGACCGATATCATAATTACCTCATTTAAAAAGTTACAAAATACAACATCATAATTAAACATGGGCATATTACTTTAAGGTTCAGTTATGCAAATGTATAGTTTCTGCAAATGATTATCTTCAAAACAACCTGAAGAATGAAGCTCTGAAAACTAAAACGTTAATGAAAACAATTTGATTTCTTTCAAATAAACATTCACAACTTGAATGATGTCATATGAATTATGAATCAAACTGTTGAAAACTACTTAATTGCAAAAACATGCTTTTAGCTCAAGGTGTGTATTGACCTGCTGACCTCGAAATCTATAGGAGTCATCAGTTCTGGCTTGTCAGACATCCCTACCAAGTTTGAGGTTTATAAGCCGAAGCATTTCTCAGTAATCAAAAAAGAACCAATTCAATTCAATTCAATTTCAATTAAATTCAATATTTCTACTTGGCATAAACAAATAAATGTCCATCGCCAATATACAGTGGCGTACAACACAATATGAAAGAGGAAAGCATGAAATTGAATATAATATGTAAACACAATTGAATGGGCAAAATCTCTAGATATTGCATCTTTACAATATAAAGGAAATATATGCACACTTAAAAATTATACAGCATTATACAAATTCAAATAATAATTAATATTGTTACGGGAGTATTATCGTCGTAGAATGTTAGCTTCGCAGACATATTTAGCTTATTTATTAATCAGACTACTCTGTGAACAATTCAAAAGTGATTTAAATTCGGCCAAACCGATTTGCAGCTCAAGATCATCACGACCTTGACCTTTGACCTACCGACCTCAGAATCAGTAGAGGTCATTTGCCTAATAAGTTTGAGATTCCTGCGCCGGAGTGTTCTTCATTTATTGACTGGGGACGGGCGAAAAGACGGACAGACAGAAGGTCAGATAAATAGAAGCCATCATTATGGAACATACAATTTCAACAAATGGCACATCGATGGAGGCACAAAAATCTACCCTTTTGTGCAAATTTATCAAACAAATTCTGTGTGCGATCATTCAGATTTGCTTTAATCATACTAATATGTAGGCCTATAATTGCATGGTATCAAAATGACAAAAATCTTAGCAAATCAGTACGGGTAACTGATGTTGATTATTTCTCGGGAACCTTGCTCATCATTAGTTGCATACGAATACATATATTTAAAAAGTTTCATTTACAAAAAGAAACAAGAGGACCATGATGGTCCTGAATCGCTCACCTCTTCCCACATGACCCAATTTTGAGTATGAGGTCGTTTTTTCTATTATTTGACATAGTGACCTAGTTTTTGAGCTCATGTGACCCAGTTTTGAACTTGACCTAGATATTATCAAGATAAAAATTCTGACCAATTTTCATGAAGATCCATTGAAAAATATGGTCTCTAGAGAGGTCACAAGGTTTTTCTATTATTTGACCTATTGACCTAGTTTTCGAAGGTACGTGACCCTGTTTGGAATTTTACCTAGATATCATCAAGGTGAACATTCTCACTAATTTTCATGAAGATCTCATGAAAAATATGACCTCTAGAGAGGTCACAAGGTTTTTCTATTTTTATACCTACTGGCCTAGTTTTTGACCGCACGTAACCCAGTTTCCAAACTGACCTAGATATCATCAAGATGAACATTCAGATCAATTTTCATGAAGATCCATTGAAAAATATGGCCCCTAGAGAGGTCAAAAGATTTTTCTAATTTTAGACCTACTGACCTAGTTTTTGATCGCAGTTGACCCAGTTTCAAACTTGACCTAGATATCATCAAGATAAACATTCAGACCAACTTTCATACAGATCCCATGAAAAGTATGGCCTCTAGAGAGGTCACAAGGTTTTTTTACATTATTTAACCTACTGACCTAGTTTTTTAGGGCATGTAACCCAGTTTCAAACTTGACCTAGAAATCATCAAGGTAAACATTCTGACCAATTTTCATGAAGATCCATTCAAGGGTATGGCCTCTAGAGAGGTGACAAGGTTTTTCTATTTCAAGACCTACAGACCTAGTTTTTGATCGCAGTTGACCCAGTTTCAAACTTGACCTATATATTATCAAGATAAACATTCAGACCAACTTTCATACAGATCCCATGAAAAATGGCCTTTACAGAGGTCACAACGTTTTTGTATTATTTGACCTACTGACCTTCTTTTTGACGGCACGTGACCCACTTTCGAACTTGACCTAGATATCATCAAGGTTAACATTCTGACCAATTTTTATGGAGATCCATTCACAAGTATGGCCTCTAGAGAGGTCACAAGGTTTTTATATTTTTAGACCTACTGACCTAGTTTTTGACCGCACTTGACCCTGTTTCGAACTTGACCTAGATATCATCAAGATGAACATTCAGACCAACTTTCATACAGATCCCATGAAAAATATGGCCTTTAGAGAGGTCACAAAGTTTTTCTATTATTTGACCTACTGACCTAGTTTTTGAAGGCAGGTGACCTATTTTCGAACTTGACCTAGATATCATCAAGATGAACATTCAGACCAACTTTCATACAGATCCCATGAAAAATATGGCCTCTAGAGAGGCCACAAGGGTTTTCTATTATTTGACCTACTGACCTAGTTTTTAGCGGCACGTGACCCAGTTTCGAACTTGACCTAGATATCTTTAAGATAAACGTTCTGACCAATTTTCATGAAGATCTCATGAAATATATGGCCTCTAGAGAGGTCACAATGTTTTTCTATTTTTAGACCTACTGACCTAGATTTTGACCGCATGTGACCCAGTTTCGAACTTGACCTAGATATCATTAAGATGAACATTCAGACCAACTTTCATACAGATCCCATGAAAAATATGGCCTTTAGAGAGGTCACAAAGTTTTTCTATTATTTGACTTACTGACCTAGTTTTTGAGGGCACGTGACCCAGTTTCAAATTCGAACTAGATATCATCAAGATGAACGTTCTGACTAATTTTCATGAAGATCTTTTGAAATATATGGCCTCTAGAGAGGTCACAAAGTTTTTCTATTTTTAGATCTACTGACCTAGTTTTTGATGGCACGTGACCCAGTTTCGAATTTTACCTAGATATCATCAAGGTGAACATTCTGACCAATTTTCATGAAGATCTCATGAAAAATGTGGCCTCTAGAGAGGTCACAAGGTTTTTCTATTTTTAGACCTACTGACCTAGTTTTTGACGGCACGTGACCCAGTTTCGAACTTGACCTAGATATCGTCAAGTTGAACATTCTGACTAACTTTCATAAAGATCCCATGAAAAGTGTGACCTCTAGAATGGTCACAAGCAAAAGTTTACGGACGGACGCACGCACGGACGGACGGACGACGGACGATGGACGCCGCGAGATCACAAAAGCTCACCTTGTCACTTTGTGACAGGTGAGCTAAAAATATTAGGATTTGTAGTAATAAGGCAGTTACTCGATCAAAAAGGTCGAAAGAATTCCACAGTAAAACAAAATCCCGATACTTCCATTTTGTGCATATTTTTTTTTTTTTTTTTTTTTTGTAGAGCGGGTGCCTCGATCACACATTTTCACTACTATATTGTATTCTGCGTAAAATGTGACGCTTAATGTTCATACTCCAACGTTGGTACATGTAATTTTGCAGAGCGGAACTGAAAGTATGAGTTTATTGTGCGGAAAAGAGCACATATGCATCATTTTTAGGGTAGCAGACCACCATTAAGTGGTATTGACTAGGAATTATTCAATCCCCTATACCATATTTTAACGCAGTTAACAGGCTATTTTTGTCTCCGCTCCTTGATCTAAATAATATGACACTGACATATTAATTATGTTCATTCAACTGCTTTGTTTGTATTGTTTCAGATCTACATCAAACTTAACAACTACTATAATTCCTTTTTAGCTCGACAATTCGAAGAATATGGGATCTATCCTACTTGCCCCGGCGTGGGCGTTAGCGTGCGCGTTTGCGTGAGCGTCATACAAATGTTAAAGTTTGCGTACCAGCCAAAATATTTTCAAAGTCCATTGAGATATTGCTTTCATATTTTGCATACTTGTTGCATCATGACCCCATTCTGTAAACAGGAGCAGACAACTCTATCAAGCATTTTGACTGAATTATGGCCCCTTTTCGACTTAGAATATGCTTATTTTAATGTTAAACTTGGCGTACCACCCCAAATATTTTCAAAGTCCATTGAGATATTGCTTTCATATTTTGCATACTTGTTAAACATCATAACCCCAGTCTGTAAACAGGAGCAGACAACTCTATCAAGCATTCTGACTGAAATATGGCCCCTTTTCGACTTAGAATATGCTTCTTGTAATATTAAAGTTTACTCATAGCTTATATATTATACTATCAAGCATTGAGTATATTCGAGCGCGCTGTCAACTATCAGTGTTTGTTTAAAATCATTATCATATGGTCATTTTTAAGTTATCAAATAGTCAAATAGTGCCGGAAAGACCCGAGATACATGTACATCTGTGATCATTATCTAATCAACGGGCGAATGCTTTGATAGAACCACCAGGCGTCATAAGGCAGTTTTTTTGTTTTTTTTACTTTTATGAAATGATTCTACAGGTTCAAAAAGGATTTCGAACAATTAACAGCGAGGGAAAAAAATCTTTATGTCAATGACTTTTAACATTGACATCAATGTGTATTAACTGACACGGTGATTACTGTCAGACTCGCTGTCAAAACTATGTTTAAAGGTGATTTGAACTTCTTATTTGGTATAACACAAATTGGTGTAAATGATTCTGATACACTATTTCGGATAAGACTGGAAAACAAACTATACACTAGAATGGCTACTTGCATCCCTTACGGTATGTTGGAACACCTGTATCGCGTAAATAAGTCATTTACACTGTTACAATAAAGTTACACTAGGATGTTACTATATGGGCGGTGATATCAAGTTTTTATACGCCCGCTCTTAATTACACAGAGCGGTTTCAATATGCATTAGACGGCGTCAAGTTGTAATTTCATTTTACACTGCAGGTACTCATGTGTTAAACAGCTTCACATTGAGCTGCATGGTATCATGTTTTGCTGGATGATTTCATATTACGGTGCATCGTAACAAGTTTTTCAATGCATCGTTCCATGTTTAAATGGATGGAATGAAGTTTTGTATTAAATGTTTTCAAAATACAATGCGTTGAATGCAAATATATTGGACGGGATGGAATTTTAGACTAGACGGAGTTGAAGTGCTATGCACTAACTGACTTGTTTATGAATGGATTGTATATTTACTAATTTTGGCGGTAACCACCGCCCATATTACTATTCCCTCGCAAAACTCAATCAGATACACAAAGTCTTATAACACAGTCACAATACGGCGCGGATAACTACGTCTAGCTACGGATAGAAACGTAGTAACCCGTATCGATCCGTACCTGAGCAGTACGGATTGATACGGATTACTAATTTAAGATACGGCTCAGGTAAGGTGTCACCCCGGTATAGAAGTACTTCCGGGTATAGAAGTACTTCCGGGTCGTTGTATCCTAGAAAGTAGTTCTTTGAAATTTTGAAGTTCCCAATTTAACGCTATATCTACTTTGACATGTTATATTCCAAATGTATTTATTGATACTGTGTACATTTTTTGTCATTTCTGATGTCTTTAACAACTGTTTTATGTGTGTTTTTCAGGATAACATTTCTGTGCGGAAGGATTAAAAAACTACACCAGACTGGTGGCCATGACAGATGTCAGTGGGAAATTTAAACATGGACTAGATACTTTGATGTGTAGCAAAAAAGTTCATCGTTGATGATGGTGTTTTTCTGTGATATATTGACTGGGATAGTATTACTCTTCAGAAATACAGAGCTGTCAATGCTGCAATTTTGTTGTGAAATTCACAATCCATGTCCAAAAGTGCTTGTTTTACTATACAGCAAAGAAGGAGAAATTGTACTGGGCCGACACCTATATGGCAAATTCAGAAAGTGGAATATCTCAGCAACCATAGGGTTTACAGTCATGAAACTTCACACACTAGTAGCTGATAACAATACAAATCAGTGGCTAAAAGGATATTTCCAAGGTTTGTGAAATTTTAATTTTATTCAAATTTTAAAAATTCAGTAGTTGAATTTTCTTTGAAATTTGAGTAAAAGTTGTGTCCTCTTGATTTGTCAGTCTTCTACTATAGTGCAAGCAGGAAGCTTTAAAAAGGCTATATAAAAAGAAGACACATAGTTTTTCACTTTAATTTTAAGAAAAAAATATAAATTTAAATTTCTTTTTTTTTTTAAAGAAAAATTCTATTTCGCATAGGGTCTCTTTTCCGAAGAATCTATAAGTATATATATGTGAACATGTTACATAGTGCCGCAATAGACCGTGGATGAACAGTGTCGTATGTATGGAAGCTGTAAATTTTGGACCGGATGGGTTAATTGAGGCTATAGTCGGTTTCGTAACAAGAGTCGGAGAGACTCAGAAATGCTTGTCGGGCCTGGATCTCGAACCAGTCACGGTGTTATTACACTGATGTTAAAGCCAGTCAGCGGGCGTCTCATATATGATATAAAGAAATTGCGTGAATGTTCGTTCCCTTGCGTATGAGACGCATAACTAATATTACATGAAATAATTATTTTTCTCATTTCAGTCAAATTCAATGTGCTACCGGCATTTTGGCATTGAAGAACATTGCTTACCGGTGTGCCGAGTGCATTTGTCGGCATTATTAATGTATAACAAGTTTTCTTTACACTGACAGGACATTGGTTGTATTACACAGGGAATTACATGGAGGTTGCTTCAGTGTGATAAAATAGTTGTTGTTGTTGTTGTTGTTTGTGTATTATTTTATTTATTCATTTGTTTTTTTTTTCAGTTTAGAACATATTCCGAGCTTTCAGCTTCAGCCCGCATCAAGCCGTCGTCAGATACATTCTGCCTTGAATGGGATGCTTCTATTCTGATTTGCTTTTCAGGTTTACAACGCAGGTCTGTGTTACTAAGAAACTATTTAACCGGGCTGATTTCCTCGGTCGGCCTCGTGCAGTTTCCTTAATATGTATTTGTCTTAGTACCGACTGGAAACACAACTTGACGGTATTTGTATTTCAGTTTTGCTCGATTCATTCTACTTCATTCTTTAGATAGGACTTTGTTGGGACTTTTAATAATGTTTTTCTGTATGTTGTTTTTTCATAGCATTTATGTGTTTCAATTCTTTTAAATGTGCATTTCAGATACTTTGTTGTTTGTGCTGAAAGAGGTTGTCTGGTAATACTTATTTTAATATTCTTTTCACTATTTCAGCTAACATATATGTAGAAAATTATTCAGTTGCAGTGTTTTAATGACAGACTTCCTGTAAAGTTCCTGAACCAGTTGATATCAGAATGATAAAGACATGATAGATGGTACCAAATCTGTGAATATTATGTCACTTTTTTTCTACAGGTGTTCCTGATCACACTTAGAACTATACACACACACTCAGTTGTTTCTCAAGAAAGGCCGACACCGGTTCACGATCTTTCTTTTGTCATTTGCAGGCGATGAATTCCATACGTCAGTAGGAATTTAGAATCATACAACCAGTCAGCAGCTACCCATAAACCAGACCAACTTATTAAGTCGAGCGGGCAGAAGCTGTGATTCCCAGTGTAACACCGCAGAATGTCGGCTAGTTTTCGGTAAGCGATTTACATTTTCCACCGGTGCATTTCCCTCTGGTCCTAATGTCTTTAGTCAGAACTGTAGCCTTGTCAGTAACTGCTTGACAGTTTCAGGGGTACCCTGAGCTGTGTCTGGCTCCAGTTGGAGTTATTGACCTTCCGCACTTGCCTGCTTCCAAGATGGTGCGGATCGGCTTTGCATTTGACGTTTCAGGCATTGCCTGGCTTAGTCGAAGAAATAATTCACTTTAAGATAGTCTGTGATGTATTGATCTGTTTTACTTCCAGTAATTGTCATAAATATAATCACATATTGGTGTTTGCTTGTGGGTTCTGGTCTTTCAATCATGAAAAGTTTCATTTTTCTGCAATTGTAGTGGATAAATTATGCATTTTTTACTAAAAATTGCATATTTTTAAAGTAAATACTCATTTTGTTACATCATTTTTCAAAATAAATAAGCTTAAAGTTACATAAAACATACTATAAGCATTAACTAGTGATATCACAGTTGATTTCATGAAAATCTGATTGAAATTTTCAGAAGGAAGGCAAATTTTGTAATGTGCCTTTTTTCTTCAAAATTCCTAGTTCCGAGCCAATTTCTCCGCAAAGTAGGTCTAATGTTTGAAATGTTTCTGCGGTACAAAATTTTCTTTGCGATGACAATGTCTTGTGTAACTTTTCTCGCAAAACCCTAAGTTACAAGATTTTGTGGGAAAAATTTGGCTAAATTAAAAATTTGATAAGATTTAGGTGTCACCCCAGTACAGAAGTACCTCCGGGTCGTTGTATCCTAGAAAGTATTTCTTTGAAGTTTTGAAGTTCCCAATTTAACGCTATCCCTACTTTGACATGTTGTATTCCAAATGTATTTATTGATACTGTGTACATTTTTTTGTCATTTTTGATGTCTTTAACAGTTGTTTTATGTGTGTTTTTCAGGATTACATTTCTGTGCGGAAGAATTAAAAACTACACCAGACTGGTGGCCATGACAGATGTCAGTGGGAAATTTAAATATGGACTAGATACTTTGATGGGTAGCAAAAAAGTTCATCGTTGATGATGGTGTTTTTCTATGATATATTGACTGGGATAGTATTACTCTTCAGTAATACAGAGCTGTCAATGCTGCAATTTTGTTGTGAAATTCACAATCAATGTCCAAAAGTGCTTGTTTTACTATACAGCAAAGAAGGAGAAATTGTACTGGGCCGACACCGTAAGGATCGATACGGATTACTACGTTTCTATCCGTGACTAGACGTAGCTATCCGCGCCGTCTGTGTGACTGGGGTATAAGGGATTTTTTTTCAAAGTAATAAAGATGGTGTAACTGCACACTATTTTTCGCGTAAAATTTCTCTAAAAAATTAGTGTTGTCTAGGTGTAAATATGATAAAATGAAGTTGGATATTGGCTTTAGTTTGTCAATTTCACTATTGGAGACAGCTGACACACGATATGCCACAGGACAATGCGACTTGAAACACGTTATGCCACAGGACAATGCGGCATGACACACGATATGTCACATGACAATGCGATGTGACACAAGATATGCCTCACGACAATGCGACATGACACACGAAATACCACACTACAATGCGACGTGACACACGATATGCAACAGGACAATGCGACTTAACACACGAAATGCCACAGGACAATGCGACATGATACACGATATGCCACACGACAGTGCGACATGACACATGATATGCTATAGGACAATGCGACGTGACATATGATATGCCACACGACAATGTGACGTGACTGACACACAATATGCCACAAAACAATGCAATGTGACACACGATACCGCACACGACAATGCGATTTGACACATGATATGCCACAGGACAATATGACGTGATAGACGATGTGCCAAAGGACAATGCGACGTGACAGACGATATGTCACACGACAATGCGAGGTGACACACAATATGCGACAAGACAAAGCGACGTGACACAATATGCCACAAAACAATACGACGTGATAGACGATGTTCCAAAGGACAATACAACGTGACAGACGATATGCCAAAAGACAAGGCGACTTAATACGATATGTCACACGACAATGCGACTTGAAGTACAATATGACACTCGACACTTGATATTCACATCAAAACGCGACATTTTGTGTACAAGTGTAGTATGTCACGTCGCAGTACCGACTATTGTAACAAGTGTCGTGTTGCATTGTCGTGTCGAGTGTCGTATGTAGCGCTCAGGTAGCGACACAAGACATCCGATATGGTTCTAACCTGATTCCGTACAAATGAGGTTGTGAAAAAATGATCTTTTATCAATGAATCTTTTTTTCTCAGGCTCGCAGTATCGAGATAGGATTTAACTATTAAAACTAATTTTGTTTAAAATGTAAAAATCCGAACATCTCCAATTCCTGGCTCAATGCTTCGTTCAATTACAAAGAGCAAACCAGCAGCCTAAAACGAAATGGCGTTCGTTTATTAAAAGTTATAGATCGGGAGCTGACGTACAGGTTACAACACACTAAATAGCTGTTCTTCTTCGTTCTATAAAAAATTGCATATTTACAATGACGCAGAACACATCAGGACCAATTTTAAATGTCTGTAACTTACATTTGTTTGAAGTATATTGTCCGTGCTGAATGAAAATCTAAAAAAAATTGTAGGTCAAGTTTGATGCAAGAAAATTATTTTCAGTCAAATGCACAAACAGCAAAATCAGCTAAAGATGGGACAACAAACGATAGTGTTGGTGTATGACACGACAAAATTCTGTTATGTTATTATTTCATTATAAAATGCTACCTACAAGGCAAGCATAGATCTGTCATGTGCTTTCACAAAAAAAATGTAAAGAAAGTAAGGTAAATAGCTCTACAGAGCAAAACCCTAGGAACTATTTGAATCCGCCATTATGCGGCTTCCGTATCTTTTCTCGCCATTTTCCTATTTAGTGTTCGTTATTCTTATTATAGATTTCAAATTGCTGTTTTTTTTGTTCTATAAAAAATTTACATATTTTAATGACCATAGCTCACATCAGAACTGTAACTTACATTTTCTTGAAAAATATTGTCAGTGCTGAATAAAAATGAAAAGAAATGTGGGGGTCTTGTTTGATTGAAGAAAAACATTTTCACACAAACTGCAAAATCAGCTAAAATGAGTCCACAAATGCTACTCCTACATGTCAAGCATAGATATGTCGAGTGATATTAGCAAAAAATGCAAAGAAAATAAGGAAAACAGCTCTACAGAGCAAAAAAACTAAGGACTATTTGAATCCGCCATTATGCAACTACCATAGTTTTTCGACCCCATTTTCCTATCTAGTGTCTGTATGCCTACAAAAACCATATTATTGTCTCACAAGACCGCCGCAATTTTCATTGAACAAAAAGAGCTCAATGAAACGCAAAGGACCAATCTGTCGCAACAGAATATTGCATCAATCACCTCTCCCAAATTGCAGAAATGAGCTTAACAATAAAGGAAACTTTGGGTAACTGAGCCTGTTTAGTACTTAGTAGCTTACGCATTTGAAACAAATATCATTAGGACCTCAGCACTGGAAATATTTCAGGGACTGGATACATGTTTATATTCCTTTTTACGCAGAATGAGAAACACTAAACATTTGGTGGAATCACTGACATTTCCACCTTTTGGCCTTGATTTTGACTTGATTTCACCATTGTGAAACAAGTGATTTTACTTTGATAAATCACTCTCGGCACCTAATTCCTGATGATGTCCATCTCCATGAGTGTCTTAGAGAATGGAGGCCTGTTCTCTTTTTAATGCTGAACACAAAGCAACTGGGAAATTTCTAGTTCCATTTTACGTCCTTTGGTATGGCGTAGCAAGGGATTGAACCCATGGCCTTGCGCAATCGGAGCGGACGCTCTATCACTAAGCTATCGAGACGGAACTTTAAATGTCCATAGACATTTTTCAATGGTATGTCAAGCTGCTTCCCTGTCCTGTCATAACAAAAGCTTAGTTGATTTTTTTTTAAAGCTATCCGTGCTCTGTTTTACTCAGTACTAAACTTCATGGTACGAAAAGTTCAAAACGTGAACTTTCGTTACATAAAAATGAACTGGTGTTCCGGAAAATGGAATATATTGGAAGATAAACGTCAAATATGCAAGAGATAGACACTGGACACCGATTTGATCACACGCTTTGACATCAAATGCTGTTTATGTTTGTTCGTCTGAAAGACATTGATACATGAATGTGGAACGTTGAATTTTGGTCGGATAAATATTTGATTTTGAAAGTTGAAACAACGTTGAAGTTTCAACCATTATTCAACGTTGATTTTAATGTTGAAATAACGTTCATTCAGCATTGTTTCAACGTTGATTTATCACTGAATTCTGGTTGAAGTCAACCAAGTATTATTTAATTTTGGTTGAAATTGCTGATTGTTAGAACCTTTATCAATGGTTGGTATCTAGAGAATTAATAGTTTGCCAAGGACTTGAGTGACTACTAAATTTGGATTGGTTAGACGTTAATAACTTTGATAAATGGTTGAGGACTCATTCATTGAAAAAACTGCATCAAGTCCAAATTTATGTTCAGTCATACTCCATTTTAGATCATAATCGTGTGCAGTATTTTCCTGTATAAATAAATTTACCTGGATGTTTATTGATACATCATTTCAAGAAAACACTTTAGATTACTTTGTATGTTTTTCTACTTGGGTTTACTAAAAACTCTTGGACAGAGATTACAAAACTGTATAATAAGAATTTAGTTAAAGTCAGTCCTAATGTAAACATAGAAAAGATGTTAAAGCGCGACAGTGTGATGGCGAAGCGACAGTACGGCAAAGGGTGACCGTACAATGGTAATACTATGATGGTGAAGAGGGAAAGTGCGATTGTAAAGTGCGACAGTGCGACAATGCGATGGCGAAACGCGACGGTACGACAAAGGGCGACAGTACGATGGTGACACTACGATGTTGAAGAGGGACAGAGCGATTGTGAAGTGCGACAGTGCGACAATGCGATGGTGAAGCTCGACCATATGAGTATGGCAAAGGGCGACAGCACGATGGTGACACTACGATAGTGAAGAGGGACCATGCGACTGTGAAGTGCGACAATGCAATGGCGAAACGCGACAGTACAGCAAAGGGCGACAGTACGATGGTGACACTACGATGGTGAAGAGGGAAAGTGCGATTGTGAAGTGCGACAGTGCGACAATGCGATGGCAAAACGCGTCAGAACGGCAAAGGGCAACAGTACGATGGTGACACTAAGACGGTGAAGAGAGACAGTGCGATGGCGAAGCGCGACAGTACGACCAAGAGCGACAATACGATGGTGATACTACGATGCTGAAGCGCCGTCGTAGTGTCGAGCTTCGCCATCGAACCGTCTTACCTTGTCGTCTCACGTTCACAGGGAGCAGACGCTCGCCAAAACACCGTACACATGTACATCAAAATGTATTGCAGAACTGACATATTGTTCAATTTCCAGGCCAGTTAGTTATAAGGTCTGCTTTCACATTCTATATATTTTTTTACAAGCTTTATTGTACACTCTATTTATAGAGCATGCTATTGTAGTAGGCCATTCGCAATTATCAGTGTGCCCAATCACGTGATCGCGCTACGTCATTTTGTTCCCGCTACAAGCTCGAAAGCGAAAGTGGAAAGCTAAACAAAAATTATAAATCAGGGCGTAAGTTTTTTATTCAATATATTGTGTAAATATCATACACATGATTCGAAACCTATTTGAAAGTGCTACCCCCGGTACTACGATTTCCCTGGCAAAACCTTCTCGTTTTAACGCTATTCCTGTTCAACCACTTTTGACATATACGCTCCGAGGTGTTCTCACTGCAAGTCAACTGCGAAAATTTGCAAAAAAGCACATTCTTGTGGATAAAATTCATAGCATAGGTCATCGCTATTAACCTTTGATTACTTTAAGACCATTATTAACTCGGATGTTTACTCGTAGTCGCATATTGGACAGAAAATGCCATTTTATGAAATGTTCCCACAACAAGTCCAACACAGACCATGTTCTCACGAAAAGAAGAATTTGTAATATAATGCAGGTATCAAGATAAAATCTGTAATCAAGTATGATGCGGTTTCAAAAAGTCTTTTTGAATTCTATAATGCAGGTTTTTTTGGCGTTATATAGGTTTTGAAGAATGTAGAAAGATGTAGTTTAAAGCTTACTAGGGTGTTTTTTTTTGTTTTGTTTTTTCTTAACATGCAATCTATGTTAAATATAAGAACTTAATATATCAGGATACAAATTACATATAATAGTGTAACGCCATTTTTTAAAAAAATATGTTATTCTTTTTAATTGCTAAATAATTTGTATATTTATGTAATGCAGGGACCATAAGTTCGATCTTACAGAGAGGGCACGGGGGACTCAGAAGATGAAAGTGACCACAATAAAACGTGAACGAATTTCATTTAAGAAGGGTGCCATGGGAGTTAGATACGACGGTGGCGCACGCAGAAATAAATCAAAGATTCTTCCTACTCGATCGATCTGAAGATGGGTCTTGACATATAAAATGATACTAAAGTGAACAAGGATATGCTTGTCTAGATTACGGAAGGTCGGTGGTTCTACCCAGGTGCCCGCTCGTGATGAATTAATGCACGGAGGGGCACCTGGGTTCTTGCTGCACCATTAAAGCTGGAAAGTCGCCATATGACCTATAATTGTGTTGGTGCGGCGTTAAACCCAACCAAATAAATAAATGCTTGTCTAGATGTATTTTACTTCTTGTGTGAAATCTTCGTTTTGCGAAAAAGCATGACATATATTCTTTCTTTCTTACAATTTTTATTTTCAAATAAAACATGTGTCACATGTATAATATAAATAAAGTGAATTGATAAAACAAGAGAGTCATCACAGAGGGCCTTGAATCGCTCACCTGAGAAACTGAGCTATTTAATGAGACTTTAGACCCTGTGAGCTATTTTTTTTACCTTACATGACCACACTTTTAGCTTGATCGTAATATCCCAGTACTAGTTCGGTCTGCAGTTTATACTAGTATATTTGGGCGCTCTTTGTCACGTGAATTTCGTGAAATATTTCGGCGTATATAAGAGTGAATTGGTAGTGTTCTCACCATTCGAGGTTTATGATTTGCAGCAAACAGTCTGTACTTCGATAAGAACGATTCAGAAAATACAAACAAGGATTCGTTAGGAGACTGGTGGTGGACGAGGTGAATTACTTCTTCGACGAAAAAGTTGGATTTTAGAGAGGAATCAGAGAGGGCTGCAGTATACAGCAGGAAAAAGGAATACGAACAAAATGAGGTTCCTAGCGATTCAGATGACGACGGAAAGAGACAGAGCTGAAGAAAGCGCTAGGGTAGGCTCGAGAAGTTTTGAAAGAATCAGGCACAGTCGTCTGTCATTGCTGTAAGTCATTTCAATTTTCATAATGTTGAATTCGCCCCTTAGATTACTAACTATACTTTATCATCGATGTTATATAAACACAAGTCCGTTAATCTGCACGTTAAATTCATGGGAACATTTATTACACAGGTTTATAGTTTAGAGCAGAGATCAAGCAATTTTGTTATTAATCGTAAACAAATATGTTACGGTGGATTTATTACAGACTAAAATAAGTATTTAGTCTTTTTATATAGAGCTTGTTGTGTTTACATAAATTTAAAATGCTATCTCTTAGTCTTTTCGAAGCTTTCGGAGCTCCAATGGCGAGACTACAAACCGGAACTAGAGATATCGTCTGCTGTGGGACAATTCGCCTCTGGATGCGCAGCTTGACAAGCTAGAATCCACAGTAACAAAGCCTGAATCTGAACGTCAGCATCATAGAGAAGATGATACGTATTGCTTTTAAACATATTATGCAGACGTTAAATTGTCAAGAGAATTTCTGCGAATCTAAGGAAAGTTGTGTTTCCGTAGCTGAACACTCGGTGAAAGGCAGACTGAAAAAGTCTTTTACTTTTTGGGAAAAAATATTCAAGATGGATATCATAACGGTTATTCTTTTTATAGAAAAGCCGCCGTCATTTGTTTTAAAAACAACAGATCTGCTCTAAAAAAACTGAAGTCCCTAAAATCCTATATACAAAGGCAAATAAGAGCCTCATACTGGTCATACATGGAAAACGTCATCTTTAGCCATGATTCCCAACCTGGTAGAAATAAGAAATTCTATAGCTACATCAAACATAACAAAAAAGAAAATGTCGGCATAGCCCCTCTCAAATCAGATGGTATAACCCACACTGATCCAGTCACCAAAGCAAACATCCTTAATAAGCAATTTGAATCAGTTTTCTCCCCACCTAAGTCTTAAACATTTGTGCTCCAAACTGTTAACATCCCCTTCCTCCTTAATGGACCAAATAAATGTAACTCCAGAGGGTGTTGACAAACTATTAACATCCCCTTCCTCCCTAATGGACCTAGTAAATGTAACTCCAGAGGGTGTTGACAAACTTCTTCTTGGCCTATCACCACATAAAGCATCGGGGCCAGATGAATTATCCCCCCGTGTTCTCAAGGAACTTCATCAAGAAATCGTCCCCGTCCTTTGCCACATCTTCAATCTATCCCTAAACACAGGCATCGTACCTAAAGACTGGAAAAAGGCAACAGTTGCACCAGTCTTTAAAAAAGGTCTCAAATCAAAACCCAGCAACTATCGACCAATTTCTCTGACATGTATTGCGTCCAAACTCCTTGAGCACATCGTGGTTTCAAATCTTATGTCCTTCTTTGACAAACACAATATTATCAGCCAGTTCCAACATGGTTTTAGGTCGGGTCATAGTTGCGAAACTCAGCATATTAATTTTACCCAGCAACTTTATAGCAATTTAGAACAAGGCCAACAAACTGACGTCATCGTAATGGATTTTTCTAAGGCATTTGACAAAGTCGACATTTTGAGGCTAATTTACAAGCTACAATCCCTAGGTGTTAGTCCCCAAATAACTAATTGGGTCAAATCCTTCCTCTCTAATCGTACTCAGAAGGTCGCAGTTGAAGGTCACCAGTCCAGTGAACTTCCGGTCCTGTCTGGAGTCCCACAGGGGTCTGTCCTTGGGCCTTGCCTTTTCCTTGTATACATTAACGACCTGCCAGACTCGGTCAAATGTAAAACCCGAATGTTTGCAGATGACACCATTGTATACCTCACAGTCAAATCAAATAATGATAGCATAGCCCTCCAAGAAGATCTCCATAAATTAGAAACATGGGAAAGAGTCTGGCAAATGGAATTTAACCCCGACAAATGTGAAGTCCTTAGAGTAAGTAGGAAGAGAAATCCCATTATTTATCCTTACAGGTTACACAATACAGAGTTAAAGTCCACCTCATCAGCTAAATACCTAGGAATAACTATCTCCAATGATTTGAATTGGTCACAACACATAGAAAACATAACTTCTAAGGCAACCTCCTCCCTTCGATTTATTCAGAGAAATGTAAAGACAGATAACATAAAGGTCAAAGAAGCTGCATACACCACCTATGTCCGCCCTCAGTTAGAATACTGTTCAACTGTGTGGCATCCCTGGCAGAAAACCCTCTCCCATAGACTTGAACGAGTCCAAAGGTCAGCAGCTAGGTATGTTATGAATGACTATAACTATACAAGCAGTGTAACTGAAATGTTGAAATCCTTAGAATGGAAAACTCTCCAGTATCGTAGGTTAAACTGTTCATTACTTTTGTTTTACAAAGTAAGGACCCAGACCGTTGCAATTGACCAAGGTTACTTGACCCCCATTAGAAATCTGAACTACTTGATCCCTTATTCCAGCACTCAATACTTTGCTAACTCTTACTTCCCTAGAACCATCCGTCTCTGGAACTCCCTCCCCACATCAGTCAAAGCTAGCCCCAGCCTCAGTATCTTTACAGAGAGGCTGGCGGTGGTCACTGTGTAATTCTTCCATTCTGTCCTATTTTAACTGTAGCATACTGTCCTTTTATCTTTTACTTTTAATACTGTAATATACCAAATTTCTTTAACAACTGTTTCTCTGACAGCGCCGACCAGTCATAATCGGAAATCGATTGTTGGTTGTACAGATGTAGATGTAGATGTAAATTTAGTGATTTCGTTTTTCTGTCGTTAAAGATCTTGTCAAAAAGAATTTATTGTATACAAACCTTAAAATGTGAGTCCTTTGTCGGTGGCAATTAATAATTCATCTAGAATGAAAAGTTTGATTCTAGATTTAAGGGGACGCATACTTTGAAATTAGAAAAAAGTGGGTGGGGTATGATAACATTTACCTGCAAAAAAGTACAAGGTATTGGTACATGAAATGGATACTGTTTCAACTGTTATAAGTACACAAGGGATTGCTCACTAAAATAAAAATGAGAAAAACTGAAACAAGAAAGTTATTGTTGAATTACATAAGACTTATTGTGTACATTCGAAGTCAACAATTAATACTTTTTTGTGCGAAAATAATAGTGCTTTACCTTGTCCAAACATTTATCAATCTCCTACAGATTCTAATTTAAAGAAAGAATGTGAAATAAGTTCACTGTCTTGCTTTTCATTTCGCATATGTAAGCTATAACTCATTATTTAGTTTGTTTACAAAGTAGTGCATAAGAAAAGATACGGTGGTCAAGGAATGCCACATTCCAAAACTAAAAGAGTATATTCCCCTTAATACATTAAACATTTATCGTTACAGAAGTCTAGTGGCTTACAATAAGGGCCTAGAAATATTGCCATTATTAATTTTTAACTTGGTATTCATGAACTACAATGTACTTTTAAAAATATCAAAACACATTCAACAAACTTTTGAAAATGTATTGTCTTAAAAATCCCTAAAATAAGGTATGAAATTTGGTTGAGAGGTCCAATCAATGTGTATATGTGCAAAAGTAACATTCTAATCTTGTTCACAAAACTTACTAATACACAGCAGGAATGTCAATGATCAAAACTGGACGAATATACAGTTATCCTCACTTTAATGTCATTTATAATTTGTCCTTGAATTCTCCACCATACTTTTCATAACTCTGTTTGCACGAGTTGCGCGAGAATGCTGTCATTCACGTAAAAAAACGGGGTCAAATAAGTTGTAAATGCAATATCATCTAAACGTAATTAATGAATTATGCAGTTCAAGATAATAAACTTTATCTCATAACGTAACGAACATGTATAATGTTGTAACAACAACTATACTTACACTGATTTAAGTAGCAGTCGGTTTATAAGTGACTTTATTGATTCATTTTGTGTTTTGTTATTGTTGTCAAAAAGTATAACGGAAGTGCCTCACAACTGAAGCGGAAACCAGTTTGATGCGCAAAGTAGTCCACTGTAAGTAATATTTTTTGATAAATGTCCACAGAATTTAATAATTTTCTAATATTAAAGACGAATATCTGAATAGGATTCAATATTTGATAAGAAATTATAATCATCGACATGTTTTTTTTTAAATCGTACACGTGCTGACACCTAAGTTGTCTCCCGTTGTTTATTAGAGTTACCTTTCGTCCGGCGCAGTAATACTTTTTGCAGTGAATCGCCGAGAAGTCGTGGGAAAATTAAAAACCATGTAAATAAACTAAAATTAACCACCTCTTCAAGATGAATTTCAAGTGATCGACATTATGTATTTAACCCGCCTGACCTGTGTAGCATCTTAGATATCTGTTCTAAGGTATTCATTGTGTAGAATGTCATGTTATGCCCTTGCAATGCTAATCCCACTCTGATTTTTTTGTTTACATTTTTTATCAATGAGAAATATGGCGTCCATCCCGAACTGAAATGACGTGGCGTTAAATATTTACATGTTTAACTCATTAAGGACGCAGATCGCATTTTTGCGTCTGTTGCAACTCTTATCGGGCACCGCATGTCGTATTTATCCGTCGAAAGATAATAGACCTGTATGCAGAGAGTCGTAGAAATACGCTCTTCGTCTGATAGTACTGAATGCCGCGTGACGTGATTTTACGTTTGTAACAGTGCTTACGATTGGACTTCTGTCAAAGTTGTTTAGTTCTTTCTAGCAATATAAACCAATGAAAATATTTTAGATAAAAGATTAATTAAACCCGGAAGCATTCGAAAAAAACCAAAATATTTATCAATTGTACATGTATGTTCAAGCGTTTCATCACTAAATATCTGGACTATCAGCAAATATTCTTCTGGAATTATGGCGGATAGTAGTGAAGACGAGAGATTCTCGGATTTTGACTCCGATGATGACACTCCGTTAGCAGAATTAGTGTCACGTTATGAGAATGAAAATGAAGGAGATTTCATGGACTTAGAACCTGAAAACTTACAGATTTTAGAATCCAACGACGGATGGTTGCTAAATAACCAAACTTTTATAGTGAAACGGCCATTCATAGGCCCCGATCCAGGACCTACATGTGATATAAGGCCAGAACATTCAGAATTGGATTTCATGTTGTTGTGGTTTCCTATGTTTCTGATAGAATTATTGGTGACTGAAACAAATCGTTTTGCAGACCAGAAGATTCAAAGGAAGCCGGATAATGCATGGCGGCCTGTGACACTAGACGAGATAAAAGCATGGCTTGGAATAAGAATCTTCATGAATATCCTCAATGTAAGTATAATAACTTCTAGCTTCATAAATATAATTCCCAGTAAAATATGAAATAACTTTGTTTTATCTGTGTCGGTATAATGAAAAAAGTTTAATATAATTTGAAAAAAAATATGGAATTCTAAAGAATGAAGAGTAAGGAAGACATATATTTTCTTTTTTGTTTTTCTTGTGGCCAAAAAATAAAAGTAGAAGAAAGGTATATTATTCCGGTAAAATGCAATTATGAATAAACATCTGAAATGCAGTTATGAATAAGCAGGTCCCAGAAAAGTCACAAATTACAACTGTAGTTATATATACCTAGAAGTAACTATAAAACCAATACCAATAATGTAAAATATGTCAAAATAAGATGCAAAATGGTCATAATCACGTCCAAAAGGTTTATAAGATGAAAGACAATAACACAAAATCAAGATCTTTGTAGTCACATATTCTATAACTGCGGCAGTATTTTGCGATAAATCATCACTGAATTTTTCAATTGTGATAATCATCGTAGTATAAGACATATATTTGAAATGTAAATGACTAATCGCAGAAATTCGCATCATGTATTGAAACTGAAACTGCATAGATCTCCATTCTTTGTGATTGTCTTTTGTCTCATAAACCATTTGAATGGGACAATAGCTATTTTGTATTCACATATTTTGAACAATTGTTATTAGTTTTATTGCTATATGAACTTCAGTGCTTATCCGAAGTAGTTAGATTTTTGTATTTTTGTAAATAGAAAAAAACAACTTTTTTTACAATATGAAATAAAAAAATGAAATAATGAACACAAATTGCTGCACATCTTTGCGAAAAGTAGACATCAGTTATAAAACAATATGAAACAATTGTTAGTAGCTCTAACCATATTAGTTTTGCCGGTTTCAGTTACACTCGAATTAAAAAATGTAGGAATGCATAATTTTTCATGCCGCTAAAAATGCCTTTTTATATATATTTCAGCTTCCACTGGTCAACAGACTCTCACTTTGGGAATCTAAGCATTCGCCGTATCATGAAACGTGACAGATTCATGAAAATACAACAGTACCTCCACTTGAATGACAGGCAGAAAATGTTACCGAGAGGACATGCTGACCACGATCGTTTGTTTTTAGTCAGGCCATTTCTTGATGCTGTGCGACAAAAATGTAAGGATATGTACAATCCGCATCAAAACTGTAGTGTCGATGAAGCAATGGTTAAGTTTCGTGGACGTTTGGGCTTCAGGCAGTATATGCCTATGAAGCAAGCAAAATACGGAATAAAAGTCTGGGTCAGAGCGGACCCCGCAAATGGATATCTGAACGATTTCCAGGTGTATACTGGTAGAGAAAGAAATTCTGCAGAAGTACTGGCTTCACGTGTTGTCAAGGACCTTTGTCGTGACATTTATGGACATAACCATATTGTAAATGTTGATAATTATACCCCCACCAAACATGTTTGAGGGGGGTATATAGGAGGCAGTTTTGTCGCGTCCCGTCGCGTCCCGTCCCGTCGCGTCCCGAAATCTATTATCTCAGTTATTACCAAATGGATTTGATTCAAACTTAAAATACATGTTCCACCTTATCACCCACATCATGTGACACAAGGTGCATAACTCTTGACACCAAGTTTTCATGAATTATGTCCCCTTTTACTTAGAATTTAAGGTTAATTTTGTTGTATTTTCACTATATCTCAGTTATTACTAAATGGATTTGATTCAAACTTAAAATAGATGTTCCACCTCATCACCCACATCATGTGCCTACATCATGTGACACAAGGTGCATAACTCTGACACCAAGTTTTCATGAATTATGTCCCCTTTTACTTAGAATTTAAGGTTAATTTTGTTGTATTTTCACTATATCTCAGTTATTACTAAATGGATTTGATTCAAACTTAAAATAGTTGTTCCACCTCATCACCCAGATGATGTGACATAAGGTGCTTAACTCTGACATAAGTTTTTTTATGAATTATGTCCCCTTTTACTTTAAATTTAAGGTTGATTTTGATGTATTTTTACTATATCTCAATTATTACAAAATGGATTTGATTCAAACTTAAAATAGATGTTCCACCTCATCACCCACATCATGTGACACAAGGTGCATAACTCTGACACCAATTTTTCATGAATTATGCCCCTTTTTACTTAGAATTTAAGGTAAATTTTGATGTATTTTCACTATATTTCAGTTACTACTGAATGGATTCGATCCAGACTTAAAATAGATGTTCCACCTCATCACCCACATCATGTGACACAAGGTGCATAACTCTGACACTAATTTTTCTTGAATTGTTTCCCCTTTTACCTAGAATTTAAGGTTAATTCTGATGTATTTTCACTATATCTCATTCTGATTGGCTTAGAGCCAAAGGGAAGTAACCTTTTTTTAACTTTTGTTCTGAGTTTCTTCCCCTTAAATTCCAGGAATTAGTCTATTTTTAGAAATCCTATTTTTAGATTTTCAGTATTTTAGGTATTTTTCTAACTTTTTTATTATAAGTCCTATGTAGAAAGTAAAAACATTTTTCTGTGGTAACATGGGTCGGTAAGACCCTTTTTTGTATTCACTTTTAGTGTATCTCTAATATTAGAGATTTAATATATTTACTTGTATTACTATACTAGTATTATACTAGTATTACTTATATGTGGAAGCCCAGGATGAAGTACTCCAAAGTATTTTTAAGATTCCTTATGGTTTCCATTCTTCTGTGACAAGACAGTATGGTGGGGGTATGAGTCACTCCTGTGACAGTTCTAGTTTCTTTTCAAGCCCACAATTGTTTCAGGTCTTACTTGAAAATGGAACTTATGCCCGAGGAACTGTCCGGTCAAATCGCAAAGGTTACCCGTGTAAAAAATAAGGAAAAGTAAAAAATAAGGGCGACTTCAAAACAGTTGTGAAAGGAGAATTGTTAGCGTCAGTGTGGATGGACAAAAAGCCAATATACACTCTTTCAACTGCTGAGGACCCAAGTAAGATTGATAACAGTGTGTTACGCAAAAACAGAACTGGAGATATATCCCAAGTTACTGCACCTTCCACCATCCCCAATTACAACCAGAACATGAATGGGATAGATCATGCAGATCAGTTTAGAACAGAATATGGAACTTTCAGAAAGTCAAGAAAGTGGTGGCAGTACATGTTTTTCTTCCTTTTAGATACTGCCATTACCAATGCATTCATTGTAATGAAAGAGTCGGTACATAATCGAAGACAAACAAAGTCTGGGAAAATCAAAGAACGTACAATGCTTGAGTTCCGTATGTCACTTTCAGTTTCAACTGCTGATTGGAGATTACGTTGAAAATAAACGTGCTGTTCTCGCGTCTGTAAATGGGGGGCATTTCCCGGAAAAGACAAAATCAAGGGGGCGTTGTGTGAATTGTAAAAGGAAGGGTGATCGCAGAGAGTGCAACACTGGGTGCATTCAATGCCAAAAGAAAATATGTGTGCCATGTTTCCGAGAGTTTCATATGAACAAAGAAAACTTTCCATAGAATAATATGATTGAATGTGACAGAAAGATTGTTCAAAATTTTAGTAGAGCTGTCGGAAAATATTCTATGGTTACTTTTAGAATAAACTGAAGTTTATATCAGTGGCGAACTTGCAGAATTGATTTTTTTATGCAAATGTGGCCTTGTGTCATATATTTCTTATAATTTGGAAAATACAATTCTGACAAAACTGCATTACACATTATGCACAATTATTCTAATTATTCTAACTTGGTCTGCAAAACATGTGAAGAAAGTCAAGTAATAAATTGAAAAAAAAATAATGGAGATTTCTAACCATTTATTTCTATTCTAGTGATTTTTTTCCTTTTTATTAACAATTAACATTTGAGCTGTACCATGAGAAAACCAACAAAGTTAATTTATATAAAATTGAACCGCGTCGTGAGAAAACCAACATAGTGTTTGCGACCGGCATGGCGCAGTCTGGTCAGGATGCATGCTGTTCGCTAACAGTTTCTCTAATTGCAAAAGGCTGTGAAAGCGACCAGCATGGATGCAGATCAGACTGCGATATGCTGGTCGCTAACGCACTATGTTGGTTTTCTCACGGCGCGGCTCAATTCTATATAAATTAAATTTGTTGACAGTTATCGCCATTTCTGGTAAATGTTGGCACGGAGTTTATCAATTTATCTTCAACAGTTTTCATATTTTATATTATATAAATTTTGGTAAATCAGTGTTACTAGTATGGGTGTTGTGTATGCTAAAAAGAGAATTATTTTAGAAAGAACAGTTTTGTAATTTATGTAAGGATTTTTTTTCAGTCCTGTAAATCAGTAAAATTATCTGGAATAAGATTAACAAAAGATTTACATGTCTTCAGCTCCTGGATATTTTTTTCATACATTTCACATTTTTAGTGTATATATGTCAAAAAGCTACGTTAAGCTCTCCTGAGCTTGTGTATGTAATATAGTCCTTTTTTGCATGTGTTTTATTACTCTAAAGCTGTCACTATTTTGTCTTCCAAAATAGGGAAATGAAGGAATACTTTTTCATATACAGATGTACATTTTATTCAGAATAAGGTTTGAGTGGATTGGCTGAAATGTTTTCGATGAAGCGGCTTTGAAACAAATCAAGAAATAATTATTTTTTCTTGTACATTGAATAGTATTAATTTGCATAATTAGTATTAAAAACATGTCTTCTTATATAAGCACCATTACAAAGTTTAGAAATTGTGTCTATATTTCATCACCAAATATTGACTTGCTGAAGACAAAACAAAATTATAAAATTTTATTTCTGGTGTCACATGATAAAACAGGTATTGAATGGCTTGCCGGTCAATAGTCGATACTATCTGCTTTTGGCCCAATTGCTTTGACTGATTAAATTTTATCATTAACTTATGTATTTTATAGTATGACATTGAAACATACATGTATACAATATAAAACGGGAACCCAAAACATTATGTGTCTACAGCATAGTTAGTAGATTCTACAGAACAAAATTTCTAGATATTGCATGTTTATCTTCACATTTTAGTATATATGTATACAGTGTCTTTCTCTTTGATTCAGTATTTTTAATTCTATTATATAAAGTATAATACTGTTCTTGCATGATTTGTATAAAATGCCACTTGTTTTTAATTTTAGCAATAGATGATGTTTGAAAAAATAAAAAACTATCAAACAATGACTGTTTTTTTCTATTTTCATTTCTTCTTGAATACTGCAGACTGATATTTATGTGAATTCAATTGGCCTGTAAAATTATTTTGCAAAATAAAGTAATAATAAATTTTACATCATTGAATAGATCATACATTTTTCTATTAGTGTTGAAAATTTCAATCTTATTGATCAAAGGGTTGTGTCATCAGCTTACAGTTAACAGATGTATGTCCCTAATATTGATCAAAGGATCAAGTGATCTTATCGATTATTGATTATCAGTGAAAACCCACAGGCATACAGAGCAGAAAAATGGATTAGTGGCTTAGGAATGTATTGGAAAATTGATGCCAGTAACTAAGTGGAGATATGGCTCCAGGTGTTAATGAGTTAAGCAAACCTGGTGTGTTAGAAAGAAAATTCCATCCCTTCAACATTATTTGGAACACTGTTATTGTAAAAAACCTGGTTTTTCCTTACACAAAAACTTAATATTTTGTGTTGAATGCACTTTCACAAAGACCTCTGTTTTCCTATTACATTCATAGTACCACATGCTTATCCACAAAGTACTGAATATTACAGGTGTCCATCAGTATAATATCAGTTTAGGAATATGTTTTTTTATTTTCCCACCATCGATTTCTGGAATATGCACCCCTTCCGCATTTCTGTATGAACTGTGAATGTAGCAATATGCGTCCCCTTAAGTGTATTAAATACTTTTGTTCAGAAATAAAACGGATCTGAAGAGACAAGAACAACGTAGTTGATGAACACAGTAGGATTGCAGATTATGACGATTATGGGGTTTTTGTAGATTAAAAAGTTACCTCGGTACAATTCACGATTTTGAACCTCAGACACGGAGGCTTTGGACACCTGTTCCGTTTCTTGGAAAATTGAAAACGATTGGTTAGTTCCGCCGGTATTTCTTATACACAAGTGTTTAAATTTCCTCTTGTTTTGTAAAGCTAGAGGTACATTAGAGGCTCCTTACTGGCCATCTAGCCCTTTCCCCTCCCCCCATACGTTTTGCGCACAATTTTGTTTTCAAGAGATTTTAATCTTTGACAAACCAGAAACATATATGTACAGGGCTATAACAAGAATTCTATATTTGGTACAGAAAGTTTCACCATTAATGTTATTGTGGCGAGAAATTTTGACAGTTAAAGTCTAGTTTGAGATCTCCCCTTTTTAAGTACCATGGAATTGTAGATGGTTTCATTTTAGAAGATGTAATACCAATCATAGGGATCCGTCACGTGCTATGATAGAGGGGAAAATTTTATGATAGAGCGGATTTTTTTTTTATTTAAAATGTTTTTTTCGATGAAATTCAAGAACTTATATGTGAAAAAAAAATCATCCATAAATAACATAAATATAGACAAGACATTGTCAATTTCAATCTTGTCTACTACGTTCTTGTACCCCATGCTATCGCGCCACATATTGGTAATATCCGACTCGTAACCACTGGAATACACGAGCAAAGAATCACTCTAACCGAAAATGTATACTTTTCCCACCTTAAAATGTTCCACAAAGTCGTTATTTATAATCTTCTATATGCCGACACAGTCGTGTTTACAGCCTTGTTTACATCTTGTACACACAGTCGTAAAATATTTACACGATCATGACCTGGTGTAAAATGCAATAAATAGCGGTAGAACGTGGTGAAACAAGTTATGGTTCTTAGAATGATAATAAATACACTAACTACAAACATTTACACACCTCGGAAAGCTCTATCGATGAAGAATTCGTGTATTTTTTATTTGTTGTATCATTTGCCGGAATTTTAAGAATTAATGAAGCACTAAATATTTGAAGATTTCAGAGTTGCATTGTGAGATAGTTATCGAACGTCAGAAATTGTAGAACGTAATTGTTGTTAGGTCTATAGTCTGCCAATATCTTAGGAAAATGTGACTTCTGATGGCATTTTTTGTTAATGTTCGGATATTAGTACATAAGTGGTCCTTAGAACCAAACATGAAATTTAAAAGGGACTGTCGCCTTCTAGGGTTCCTCGCTACAGAATAATGGGGTCAAAAGTCAAGTGAGTGCATTTGCAAATAAATCATGCCGCCTATGCCGCTGTGTACTCATTTTATTTCATATAACCACCTAAATTGGTTTAAATATTGTGTCTCAACGCCCTTGAGTATTTTATTAATAAAATTGAAAATAATAATAAAAAAATATATATGATATATATTATATTATATGGAATAATGTATATCTGGAAAAAGTGACATGCGTATACTTGAGATGTTTTCTAATCATATGGGAAAATTAGACCCATCGATTTTTTCACACGAGTGAAACTATTTTATATAGCGCAAAGAAGGAACCCTTTACTTTATCTAAATTCATGGAAAAAGTATTATAGGTATTTTAGCTTTGCAAACAATTGATAATATTCAATGCATTGTCTTTCTTATGAACATTTTATTTTAATAATGAATTTAAAAAAAAATGGTCTTTTTTGCGTATACTTTATGTCTGTCTATTTACAATTAGAAATATAGTAAAATATGGATAATTTGCTGAAATTTCTTCTGTTTAACAAAGAATAAATAGATTCTTATGTGTGCTTAAAGACCTTTGCAAACGACTTAGTAATCTATATTCATTTAGCTATTGTTTCATACCAATTTCAGTTTTCTAGGTGAAGCAGAAAATGGTCTTTTTAAAGCATTTTACAGATGAGTATAGGTTTTTTTTTCCTTATCGGAAAGACTCGAACATTCTCGTATGTTTCCGTCAATACTTACGAAATTTAAGCTCCTTAACGGTAAAGACTGATATCTTCTCACCCGCTTAACACCACACATGTACGGATTTATAAATTAGTGGACGCTCCATAATATGATTTGTTTACAGCCAATAGTCAATTTTAAACAGCTTGAGGATCGAAGTTCAAAATTTAAAAAAGAAACGTTGAAATTTTAGGCGGCATATTTTGGGCAAGTTAAAAGTAGACAATAAAAATTCAAATTTTGAAAGGATGATGTTGAATTTCGCTTACATTGAACTTCGCACAGACTAGGAAATCGAAATTAAAATAAAAAAAGAATTCGTCGAATTTCGAGGTAGAATTGAAATTAGATCCAGCAGGATGACAGAAATTCAAATATTTTGAGGGGAGCGGTCGTCCAGTGAATAATGTATCGGCCGCTCAACCAACGGGTCGTGGGTTCGAGCATCCGTGAAAGGGGTCACGACCATGACTTCTCATATGACACCAGTACTAGGTTTTCCCGGAAGCTGGCTGTTTAAAAGATAATTTCACATTCGATACCAGTTTTAAATTCGATTGCTTTGAAAATTCGAGCATGTTTGAAATATAATACCGAGAATAATCTATTTAGATCTTTAACCAGGAGCTGTGTTCAATAAACACTTGATGCCCCCGGTGGCATCCTTGTCGATACAAAGCAGCCCAAGTCCAAAACGAGGTCAAGTTCAAGGTTAAGGTCAAACTGAGGTCAGGTGATGTCTGAAGATGAGGAATGGTCACAGGTTACATCTGCATTTGTATCAAGTCATTCTAGTAAGGGTATTGATGCTAGACGAAACGGCCCCATTTGGTTAACCTCGTACGGATGGACGGACGGACGGACGAACGGGCGGGTGGACGGACAGGAAATCATTATTATTATATGCCTCCCGCATCAGTAGATTGAATTTTGATATATCCGATCTTGCACGATTTTTAATCTTTGAATCTTGAGCAGATCGCAGTTTCAGTATTATACTGAAATTCAGCTTTTCAAAATTTGAAGTACGATTTTCGAGATGGCTCGACACTAATTGCTTGCTCGATATTTGTCTTTTTCATTTCAATATCAATCTTGGAACAGGCTGTTCATTTAATACGAGATCAAAATTTGGCTTTTGGAATATTATAAATTTCGATCATTGAGCTGGCCCGAAATTAAATAGCTATTTTGCAATTTGACGTTTTTCAATCTTCAGGTGTACTTAGGATCAAAATTCGATAAGTTATGAAGTTGAATTTTGATCTTCGAGCTGGCATAAAATTCTAAGGTAGTTGGACACCGCTCACGACATAATAATAAGTGTGCAGTTATGTGATTACATAAAAAACTACTTAAAATCTTTATTCATAATCATGAACATCAAAGAAAGTATTATAAAAGCGAGTTTCCATCTGATTGTAAGAAAGTTGAAATTACTTTTGGAGAGTCATTGTTTGGTTTTATAATAATGTGTTTGTTGAGAATACCGTTATAAATAGTATTCTGATTAAACAACCATTTAGGTTTTCTATTTTCTAATCTATCTTTGCAATCACTGTAAATTAGACTTAACAATATCCCTAAATCCATATGAGCAAAAGTATTAATGTAACGGTACACTGGCGGAGAAGGGGTAGACATCGGCCCTAAATACGGAGTAGGCCGAAAACTAGCAAAATAGGCACAAGACCACAGTTATTTGCCCTTGGTTGACCACAATACGTAAGTGGTTACGCGGAAAATAGTTCCTCTGTTTGATGGTGAATTTTTGAGTGAAAGACCTGCAATAAATGGCATGATTTAATAGAGGAGATATGAAATAGTAGGTACATGTACAATTTGACAGAATGAAAATGTCAGAATATGCATAACATGACTCTTTGATAGGGCCTGTTTTGCCTGTTTGCGGCCATCTAGAGAGTATTCTTCATACGCATGTGATTTGGTTCAAAATGGTGGAAAAAAGAGCCGGTCAACCCAATGTTTACTGTGGCTGGAATTTTTTCTCTTGGATAGTTCTGTTGAGTTCAGGTATTTTTATAGGGGTTGGAATGCATGCAAAATTGCTATAGTGTCCAGTGCCTATATAGAACATATAGTAAAAATAACTGTGGTCTTAGGCCTGATGTTCCGACAGCCGATTTGCCTGGCCAAACGTATTATCGGTTTTTGTGGTGATTTTCACGATGGGTCTAATTTTCCCATATGATTTATATATGGATCAACTGCAGAAATATTGGGAATATTTTCCAAATATTTGGTACTCGCGTATTATCAAAGGTTTATTTTAATGTCATCTCAAGGTCACAGGCATATCAAAAGTCAAATCTGAACTTTAGGAAACGTACTTATACCTTATTAAAATAGCAAAATGGTGCGTATATTAATATTATACTCAGTATATTGATAATATGTTCAACACCTTTTCTAACTCCACACCTGTTTTTTTCCTTTTATCTCTGTCAAATTTTGACAGATTTAAATGATTTTTTTACAAAATGTTTAACGATTATTTTATTATAATGAAACATAACAACACCCATAGCCTGAATTAAATTAATTTAATCGTAAGGGTAACAATAAGGTAACCCTTAAATTAAAAGTCACATAATTAGTAAATTCCAATTCACCGCTGTGCACTTTGATCATGTGAATTTGATGAAATTCAAATTATTATACAATGTATACTGAATGTACAAATATGTTTAGTTGAAATGAAATGAAACATCCGTCAATATTTTAATATGAACATGTTAATTTCATATCAGGTTTTTGACGTCATTATTGGCACCACATTAATGGTTGACGTGGAATCAAGAAGTACATTTAACTCAATAATTATCAACTTTTCTCAGCCAGACAAGCAAAATATTTATGATTTTATAAGTAACAAGAGCTGTCCGTAAGACAGCGCGCTCCACTATTCGGCGCCTTGCCAGTAAAATGACTTTATATCTCAATAAGTGACCTCTACCCGGAAAGGGAAAATTGCAAAAAAAGAACAACAAGGAAAACACCAAAAAAACACCCCCCCCCCCCCGAAAAAAAAACAACATAAAAATGCACGAAAGGGGCATAATTATATCAAAGTTATGGGAATTGTAATCAATATGCAGATGATGATTATATTTTTAATTTCAAGTCAGTATCTTATTAAGTACCAAAGAACGAAGAAAAACGAGAAAGTTTAATCTGAAAATAATTCCAAGTATAACAACTTGGTGTCCTTGACCTTGGGTATAATGGGCCTGGCCCCTGCACATATTTTGTTTGTATGCCGGACAATGTTTGTGTGAACTTACAGTAAGACATAAGAAATAGTAAAAAAGATATGACAGAAACACAAAGGTTGCCGAAAAACTTACCTTAAAAATAACCTAAGTGTAATACCTTGGTGACATTGACCTTGGGTATAATGGGATATAATAAGATATTAGCAATTAAAACAAAGAAATTCACGGGTTTTCACAAAACTTTAACCAAGAAAGCTCACGCCGACGCCGGAACGAATAGTACAAATGTGAATATTTCTCAATACAAATGTGATATTTTTTTAATGCACACTTGCAGAATAGTATCTTATCTAAGGACGATTTGTTTGTTTGTTTTGGGTTTAACGCCGTTTTTCAACAGTATTTTAGTCATGTAACGGCGGACAGTTAACCTAACCAGTGTTCCTGAATTCTGTACCAGTACAAACCTGTTCTCCGCAAGTAACTGCCAACTTTCCCAAATGAATTATCATTATTGGAAGACGAATGATTTCAGACACAATGTCTTTTATCAAATCGTCACGGAGAACATACGCCCTGCCCGGGGATCGAACTCGCGATCCCGAGATCCGTAGACCAAAGCTCTCCCTACTGAGCTAAGCGGGCGGGCTTATCTATGGAGGAGATCATATTCGTAATTCATTGGAGATTGAAATATTGGCCGCAAAATTGTTTAATACGGTAAATGGCAGTACATGCCGCATACCAATGTGTGACTTTTTATTTTTGGGTTACCTTATTTGAACTGTCATCGCTCAACGAATGTACTTACAATTGCTATCCCAGTTATGTTTATTCAACAGAACTGGTCATTAAACAATGTGTCCAATTTTCATTGAGTCTGTCAAAATTTGGCAGAGATAAAAACAAAAACCAAGTTTGGAGTTAAAAACCTTGTTAATTATAGGATTATTAAATGACACTGCAAATGCATTTTTCGCTTTTCAGGCAGCAATAAAATTTGAACTTAAGCTTTGCACTGAGTATAAAAACAATATTTTAACATTTACCTATTGTACACTTTATGAGAAATGTGTGCGAAAGGGAAAATATGGTATGTTTTGAGGAACAAGACTAAGACGGACAATGAATTACATGTAAATATTATATAAAAAATCTCATATATAAACAGTTAAGGTCATTTTACTGTTACGTATAAAACCAAGACGTTTTAGCTCAATCTAAGGATCGCGAGGTCTTGAGTTCAATCCCCTAGAGAGGTGTTTGTTCTCCACGACGATTTGAGACTAGATATTGTCAGGATTTATTTCGTCCTCCACTTTTGAATCAAATGGAGAAAGTGGCAGTTACTTGCGGGGAAAAGGCTAGTACTTGTGGAGAATCCAGATACACTGATTAGGTTAACTGACCACCGTTACATGTCTGAAATACGAAAATGATAAAATATGGTGGTTAACTAACTTCCTGCAGGATGAGAAGAGCATGAATGAAAGATTTAAAATTCAAAACGATGAATTTAGAATTAACAAATACTGCCGATTGAATATTTCAGGCTAAAACGTCTATAGCTTGTGCAGTTGGACTATAATGGGGTTTATTCATTTTTTTTTTTGTATATGGGTAAGAAGTCCTTTAGTTTATTTTGGCATTCCGCACTGACTTTCATTGACAATGTACATATTTTTACACGTTCGTTCTATCCGGTTCTGTCACCAACCAGTCACTGAGATGCTGAAGATGTTGTAACAGGAAAACAAATATGCGTTACTCCTATATCCACAGTCATAAAGATCATGCTAATAAAATTCGATATACTATACAATTCACAGCTATTAAGCCTATTTGAAGTTATGACATCCATAGAACCATCATAAACAATTAGTTACAAAATTATATATGTTCTTTTAATTGCCTTATGTTATACCGGTTCTTACTAAATTTTTACAACCATGTTAAGATAATTGAACCTTAACGTTTATTATGTCTGTCAATGTCTGACTGCTTATTTACCATATATCGGTGTCTAACTGTTTATTTGTCAAGAAACCAGTTATACAAGGTTGATATAGTCTATAATCAGTGATTACAATATGATGGTTATCATGCGATGACATATCGTCGCGTGAGTGGAACGATGCTCTATCTACCATTTTTTAAACGTGGCGAAAATCGCTTCCAAAGTTTAACTCTTGTCTAGTTTCTTTATTTCTGGGCGAAAATGGTGATAAATATATCTGCTTGTTCCTTGCGCTTAGTTCTTTCAGACTGTAAATGCTTTTAAATACATTTCTTTTTTACTTTTCTGCATTTATACATTTTTCACTTTGGAGATAGAGCAAATTTGGCAAAAATAGAAAAAAATGTTAAAGGTGTATTGCTCTATCGGGAGATAGAGCACTGTGAATTTACAAAATTGGACATAGAGCCAGATAATATTTATTACACTTGTATATTGAAAATAGTGCGAGAGCTCTTAAACAGTAATGACAGTCACTGTACTCATTTTAAAATTAAAGGAGGATTGGATTTGGTTTTAGTATTATCAAACTGACACGATATCATAGGCCATATTGCAACTTTCAAGATTTTCTTTGAGGAGGAGGACTCTAGTTGGCACGCGCGGATACCTGGGTATATGACCTTCTTCGTGTCAACTGGATGGCCTCCCCTCATGAAAAAGCGAGATTTCAAACAGTGGTGAGGGGCAGGTGTTCAAAGTCAGAAGATTTGGACTGATTTGCAAAGGTTTTACCATGCTGTCCGTACTGTTCAGGGTTCACTGAACTGCTACGCTATAGACTTAATCGGCTATTAAACTAGGCACATTGGTCCTACTTATTTGCAGATGGGTATTTGTAAACCATATCGTAGTATTATGTTAAACAGAAAGATTTTGAAGTTTAATTACTCAGTAACCGCAATCATTATTGTCAGCAATGAACAAAGATCTAAAATCTTTTTTAGTCGTAACTATTCTATTTGCCAATTACAACTTGCTTTTCATTACGCTGAGTAAGATTTTCCGTGTTTTGTTATCAGTTGGCATTAAGGTTGATATAATACTAAGCATTATAACAATACCTAATGACATTGTCTTTGCATCTAAATATTCTCAGTAATAACTGTATTCTTTCACAAAACGACAGTTTTTATATTATGTTCAAATTTTGCATGTAACTGTACTTGTCAGTCATACCAGTTCTCTTTTACACAACACAATCAATGTTAATTCATGTCTCTTTTTTAGCTATTAAAAAGGTTGATTGTACGGCGTCCATCGTCCGTCTTCCTGCGTCAACATTGTACTTAATTTTTTTCTCCTCTGAAACTACTGGTCAGTAGAATTTTTGGGAAGATTTGATCAAATGATTAATCTTGGCCCCTTTAAGGGCAGCTACTGCCAGCTAGAGCAAAAAAAAATAGGAAAAACATTTAAGGAACTTCTCATGAACCGCTTGATAGATCTTTATCAAACATAGTCTGTAGCATCATTATAACATCCTCTCCCAAACTGGTTCAGATGGGGACGATTGGCCCTTTTTAGGGGTTACCATAGCTAAAATTGGAAATTCCCTTAAATGATGTTATCTCATGAACCACACAATGGATCTTCTTCAAACTTGATTTGTAGCATTATTATAAGAATCTTCGCCAAAATTGTTCTGTTAGGGGCACTTGGTCTGTTAGAGTTCAAAACAGAAATACCTTTAAACGACTACTCATGAACCATTTGATGGATATTCACCAAACTTGGTCTAGAGACCAGTATAAGGTCCTTTCTCAAATTTGTTTGATTAAGGGCACTTTGCCCCTCTTAGGGGCAACTAGAGCTACAAATATAAATATATTCTGGTCATGAATCGCTGGATGGATCTTCATCAGAGATGGCCGGTGGCATCATTAGAGGGCTCTCTCTCAATTGTATTCAAACGGAGACTGTTTGCTCATTCTAGGGCTAAAATCAAAAATATTTTTAATGACTACTTCTAATGAACCACTCAATTGACTGTCATCATTCTCGGTCCGTAGCATCATTATATTGCCCCCTCCATTTTTTTTTAATTGTGGGTTGGGGTGGGGGAGCCCATGGCCCTCTAAGGGACCACTAGACCTAAAGCTACAAATGCCTTTAAATGACTACTTTTCAACCGCTTGATGGATCTTCATCAAACTTTATTAGGTCCTTTAACTAATTTATTCAATTAGTGTGGCCTCTTTTAGGGGCTGCTAGAGTTGCAAAATAGAGATACCTTTTACTAAATTCCTCTCTAACTCCTGAATGGGTCTTCATAAAACCTTGTCCAGAGCATCATTATAAAGTCTTTTACCATGTTATGTCTTATATAAAATCTATTCAAATAGGGACACTTTGGCCCTTTTAGGGACCACTAGAGTTGAAAAAGAAATAACATTAGATTATTTCTTCCGATGGTTATGCTTTGGTACGTGACAGCAAAATGATAATAAAAAATAATGAACAGGTTAAAGGATTTTCACCAAACCTAGTTAGAAGCAAAGTCAGATGGTTAAGGTTCAGTTGAAGGACTTAGGCCCATTTAGGCCTCTTGTTAACTTTTCACACAATTAAATTAAGGCTCAAAGATATTACATCGCAAATAATATGTCCCGGTCATACCTTTCATACTAATCTTATTGTATATATTCCATTTAGTTTCTGCATGTTGTTCTCAAATCTGGTGGCATACATTTCAACTTAATGCGGAGTATCATAACAAGAATTCATAGCATTTATTTTGCAACTAAACATTTGCAGTCACAGCACACATGTTTCATATTTGGTAGAGTTACATCATGTGATACTTTAATAGTTTTGTGGCATTGATTTTAATTTACACCAACCATTTGTAATAACTGACTACTTACAATTCTAAGAAACATATATATCTATTCTCTCTCACAAACGCAATCGTTTTTTTTATATTCCTTACAGTTTCTCTTCATGTACGTACTTTCATTTAGTGAATTGAATTTCAGCATTGCATTCCTTGTTTGATATTTGACATCGTTTTTTAAGTATTTAATTTTCAATTTTCTCTGTTGTCAAGGGTTGCAAGTTGAACGATAGGATTTTTGCGTCTGGAAGTAGGGATATTATACTGCCAGTTCTTGTTGTCTTACGAATACTAAATTCAGCAAAATTTGCATAGTTAAAAAAGTGATCAACAAAAAAAAAAATAGTTAGCCCCTTACTGTAACTTTGTAACGTAACATATGTTCTGTTTTTGATTTTATTTCTACTGCTCTTAATAGACAATAACTTACTATCACAAATTTGCTTCTCGGAAACATGTTTGCAAATACTGTTGTTATATTCAGTGGTATTTCTTAAGATACAGCTTCAGAATGACGAAAATAGTTTCTATCCGAAATACACATCAATAAGGTCTGTTGCAAATCTTGCATGTATTGTCTACCTACAGCTTAATTGACAATGATATGTGTTTGTATTAGCAATAAAATGATATAATAACCTGTATAAGCAATCTCACCTATGGCTAGCCAATGCATGTCGTGTAGATAGGCATTCTAAGTATATTTCAAACATGCTACAACTATGCCTATCCGCCATATTTTGTTGTGATCACATGCATGTAACTGTGCTTTCTATTGGTTAAAATGGAGTTCGAGCAATTCTGGATTAAGTTAAATGGAGATAGAACACTCCTTTACAAAGTCTAATGATGATCACATGATATTAGTTTATGTGTATGATTGGTCAGAATAATTTTAAACATTACAGTGCTTTAAGTCCTGGAGATAGAGTACTTTAATCGTTACTGTTACAATCAAACAGTGGACATGGAGCAAAGTATTACGCAGGATCTTTCTGTATGACGTCAAATGTTACGTTTTCTTGCTCCAGAACGATAGAGCTCGGCGAGACAAACAAAATGATGTAAAAATCTCATTTTTTCAAACAATGGAGATAGAGCACTATAAGAATCAGGCGACGATATTTATAATTTTATGTCGTGTCAGGAGAATAATATTTCACTTTAATCATACTGTTATTATAACATATTACATGCAATGTTACGTGGCATACTATTTTATTAAGTTACTTGAAAAGTCGTATTCAAAACGTATATATTTCACGGATTCCAAACGTTGTTCTTGTGTTTCGTTTCGACAAGAGCAACGTTTGTTATATGGATTCAAGATAAAATTGTCTTAATCGTTGTCGTTTTTGACATACGCACTGAGATAATTATTTAAATTAGTTGAATAAACATTTGACAATAGTATCATGTAAACATGGTATACTACGTAACACCAGTTGCTAGTTAAGCTATTATGCCGTTTCTGTAACTCAGTAACTCTTCACTAGACAATGTAATACGTAATTGTATGTATAGTGATTTAGTACCATACAACCTTCTCCGTTTAAATGTTTTGTATATCAATGTATTATTTGTCACGCCATTATATTGATTGTAAATCCTCATGGGCCTTTTGGCCTAATGGAATATTTGAAATAAACTTATCAAACTTATCAAACTTATAATAGCCTAATGTTAATGCGCAAAGAAATTGTTTTAGCTGATTCAGTGATATGAAGAGTATCATTTTCATGCTAATGGATTAAAACAACAACAACAACAAAAACATAACATTTGCAGTTTTCTAATATCTACATTTTAATTTTGATGTCGTTTAATTTTTTGTACATAGATAGTACATGTATTTCTAAATGCCCAAACATTCCTATTTTTACGTCATTGCGTTCGATGCTTTAGATCTTTCAACAGTTAGTACAGTCGAACTATATTCGCTAGAACACGACGGGACAAGCAGACATTGTTCGAGATTTAAGTAGTACGAGTTAACATAAAATATACATTATATAGATATTATGCCGGGACCTGACGATGAGTTCGAGTCAAAATAAGTGAGAGAACAATCCGAGTTCAAGCAGACGAAGTTTGACAGTATTAGTCTTTATAAAATACACGCCATATATTTTTCTCCCCGTACTGTTCATAAAGACAACAAACCACCTTTTTTCTTAATTGTTTGCCTGAAAATGGAAGTTATAGAAACATGAGAAAGATAGCTTCCGTAAATGAACAAAATATCAGAGCGTACGAAAAGTTTAGCTCATTCTATAGAAATTACTTTAGTCTTTTTGAATTTTGCCAGTCTCAAATTTAATAAATCTACAAGACGCGATTTTTTTTACTTCTCAAATTCATAATTATCACCAAAAAAGTACAAGTTTATATTAAAAGGAAGCAAAAATGGCGAAAATATAACAAAAATGCACTTATTGACCTTTGACCTTGTGCTGTGACCTTACTACGAACCTTAGAGGGCGACAGCCCCCCTGAAGTTTTTCTATTTTTTATAAAGTTCACAAATAACATGGCTGTGGGGCATTAACAAAAAATGCCATCAAAGGCAATTTCTAGGCCTCTTTTTCTGATATATTGGCAGACTACACCGTTTAATTTGTATGTAACTTTTGAAAATATAAATTTGGTTTTTCCTTCCACCAATCCACTTTTAATGAAGGTTTCAAACGGTCAAAGCAACATACATGTATTTAAATCACATAAAGAAACTTTATTGCATTTATTTTGGAAAATGCGAAATAGAAAGATCAGGCTATGAAAAGAAACCGTATCTTCGACTGTAGGTAACGATGATGTTTCTTCTTTGTGAGTATGTTTAATTCGATTTTTCAGATTACAGTTACTAGAAAGTGCAGGTCTTTTACCGTTTTATGTAACTTTTGAAAATAGAAATTTGGTTTTCCTTTATAAAACTTTCCACCAATCCACTTTTTCAATAAACATCTTTCACCTATTATCAATTTCATTCATTCATTCATTCATTAAAACGTTTTTATTTATTTATTTATCTATCATTTAAGTCGTCATCATCCTCCTCCTCCTCATCATCATTCAACATGACTCATTCATCATCATAATTTGTCTTCCTTTATTCATCATCATTACTGCATAAGATATAATCATCACCACTTATTCATAGTAGTCATATATTATTGTCTAGGTTAGTCACGTTATTCAGCATCATCATCACTGCTTTTCATTGCGGTAAATGACACTTAGTCTGACGAGTCAAGAACGTGACATTACAGGCACGGACGTAAACGTCTCCTTTGTTCTGTACATGCTGAAAATCTAGCGCATTATTAAGAACTTGTTTTAAAAGTGATCTTCCTGATGCGTATACAATGAGTATCATGTCTTCAAAAAATCACACATTGTATCGCCGTAAATTGCTAAGGAATGACGGTTTTAAAAGCCTATTTTGGACAAGTTACTGTCTGTCGGTTAGGTAGGTATTATTGTGTAAGATATTGCATTCAATAATAAGATAGTTGCCACATTTTACAAAAGTCTTTATGCCCGTAAGTCAGCTTTGGGTTGGATATTGTAGGTTTACCCGGCTCAAATAGTGATAACTACTGTAATGAAGCGATTGACGTTAGCAATTTGTTACATCCTGCGAAGTCCCTCCCGGCTATTTTTTCCTACGCAAACCTTTTTGTCTTTTAGAAACAGCAGCGTGAAGGAACTTGTGAATCTTAGTTAGGTTGCAAAACTGATGGAGCTAGACGTCAGTGATGTACAAAATCTAGCCTGACCTTTTTTTGCGAGAAGACCCAAAATTTATTTCCCTGTTGCAAGATGTTATTCATATGTCAAATGGGCATAATGAGCTTCCATTTACTTTCAGAGGTGGTGTTCTTCATCCAACAGGCAATAAGCATTTAAATTTACATCGCCTTGGACAGTAAAAAAGGTTTACCAGAGATGACATGTTCTAAACGCAGTACACTCCCTTTATTGAGGACATGATAAGAACAAGAGGACCATGATGGTCCTGAATCGCTCACCTGTCCCCACATGACCCAGTTTTGAACTGAGTATGACGTCGTTTTTCTCTTATTTGACACAGTGACCTAGTTTTTGAGCTCATGTGATCCAGTTTTGAACCTGACCTAGAATATCATCAAGATAAAAATTCTGACCAATTTTCATGAAGATCCATTGAAAAATATGGCCTCTAGAGAGGTTTTTATTATTTGACCTACTGACCTAGTTATTAACGGCACGTGACCCAGTTTCGAACATGACCTAGATATCATCAAGGTAAACTATCTGACCAATTTTCATGAAGATCCATTCAAAAGTATGGCCTCTAGAGAGGTCACAAGGTTTTTCTATTTTTAGACCTACTGACCTAGTTTTTGACCGCAGTTAATCCAGTTTCAAACATGACCTAGATATCATCAAGATGAACATTCAGACCAACTTTCATACAGATCCCATGAAAAATATGGCCTCTAGAGAGGTCACAAGGTTTTTATATTATTTGACCTACTGACCTAGTTATTAATGTCACCTAACCCAGTTTCAAACTTGACCTAGATATCATCAAGGTAAACTATCTGACCAATTTTCATGAAGATCCATTCGAAAGTATGGCCTCTAGAGAGGTCACAATGTTTTTCTATTTTTAGACCTACTGACCTAGTTTTTGACCACAGTTGACCCAGTTTCAAAACTGACCTAGATATCATCAAGATAAACATTCAGACTAACTTTCGTACAGATCCCATAAAAAAGATGGCCTCTAGAGAGGTCACAAGGTTTTTTTTATTATTTGACCTACTGACCTAGTTATTGGTGGCATGTGATTGATGTGACCCACTTTCAAACATGACTTAGATATCATTAAGGTGAACATTCTGACCAATTTTCATGAAGATCCATTCACAAGTATGGCTTCTAGAGAGGTCACAAGAATTTTCTATTTTTAGACCTACTGACCTAGTTTTTGACCGCACGTAATCCAGTTTCAAACTTGACCTAGACATCATCAAGATAAACATTCAGACCAATTTTCATACAGATTCCATGAAAAATATGGCCTCTAGAGAGGTCACAAGGTTTTTATATTATTTGACCTACTGACCTAGTTTTTGAAGGCACGTGACCCAGTTTCAAATTTTACCTAGATATCATCAAGATAAACATTCTGATTAATTTTCATGAAGATCCTGTAAAAAATATGGTCTCTAGAGAGGTCACAAGGTTTTTCTATTTTTAAATCTACTGACCTAGTTTTTGACCGCATGTGATCCAGTTTCGAACTTGACCTAGATATCATCAAGGTGAACATTCTGACCAATTTTCATAAAGACCCCATGAAAAATGTGACCTCTCGAGT
>NW_026462465.1:0-52500 GCF_021730395.1 Mercenaria mercenaria
CACAAGCAAAAGTTTACGCACGGACTGACGGACGGACGGACGGACGGACGCACGCACGGACGACGGACGCTGCGCGATCACAAAAGCTCACCTTGTCACTTTGTGACAGGTGAGCTAAAATGGGAATGCGGTAAAAATACAGATGGTAACATTGAGCGCAGGGATTGTAGATTATGCTACTTACCGACCCATGATGTGTATCACCCACAGAAGCCGGATGATATTTGACTGCAGTACTCAGTAAAGAACAAATTTCTAAATAACCATGGGAAACCTGATTGGCGTTTTTTTCTTCGTCGGTTTAGACGTTCAGCAAATTTTTAGCTGTAGATGGTTCACCAATTTAATTAAGAACACCTTAGATTTCCTAAGGTTTCTACGAAAGAAGTGTGGTATCTTGAATAACGATGTCGGGGCGTATACGTATGACTGTCAACTTGCTCCGAGCGATGTCATCACCTCGGTGTGCCAATTTCGTTTTAAAGCACGATGTTTCTGATCATGAAATTGAGATTGGTTATAATAGACGTGGTTTCTACACTGACGATGGCTTGAAGTCTTCTTCTATTGCCTTCTTCTGCGAACGCAATCTGTCTGATAGATCGGAGTAAAGAAATGTATAGTAAAGGTTGTTTAGATTTGCATAATTGTTTCTAAAGTTCAAAGGAAGTGCTAAAGCATTGATTCACGAGTGACCTGTGAGATATTTATTTACTTTGGTATGATTTGCCTATGAAAAGAGCACTGGGCAGCCAGTGGTAAGTGTATTCAGACACCAGTAAGTTTGGCATTACCGTAAAGGAAATATCTTTTCTCGACGTGATGTTTTCTTTACTTCTGTTCTGTTTATGATCCACTTGGTTTTCTGTCACATGCCATTCTAATAGGCAAACAGTCGATCAAACAAATGTGCAAAAATCAAACCACATCATCCGGTAACCAAGAATCCTCTTTTATAATACATTGGTGTTATTAGATAATCCTAATCTGAAGAGTCATGTTGATGCCGTCAAGTTCTGTATTGATATTGATTTCATTGGTTAGACATGTAGTTAATACGGATGTTTTGGTCTGTTTCTAGTTATTTTCTTTGGTATTTTTGCGTAATGAAGTTTGACGTTTTAAAGGCGGGGGGAGAGTGGAGATAAAATACGTTTTATTTGGGAGCTCAGCGGAGTTCGTAAGAGGCAAAGAGTTCCCACGTGAGCTTCGGGGAATTTAGCAGTATTTAACACGCCTGTTTAACGGCCTTCAGTGTATTCCATTCTTTGATCTAGAAGAGTCATAGAAATGATAGCTGACGTCATAAGTATCTTATTTTTGATAATATTTCCCGATTTCATCATGAGTCTCATAAGCTACACTGAAAGATATGCTCAAACTTAAATACATGAATAATAAGATTTTATCTTAAAATTGTGGTGGCAGTGGTCCCTGCACTGTAAGAGCACACCACTGTGTATGTGATTGCCATCATGTGTGGTTTATTCTACTGAGTTTAATTTAACATTGCTTGCCCCGAGATTCCGCGGACAATTTGTTGGTTTTAATTACAGAGTTATCGACCTTTTCTGATTCGTCTGCAATATTTCTGGAGTACTTTGAAGTTCATTCTCATGATGATACCAGTCAGGGAAACTGGATACAGTGCAACGCCTCAGTCTTAAATACAGAATAGATACTGGTGGCTAGGACAACAAGTACAACTAGAGTCCTCAGTGTAGAAATGAAGCAGCGGTCCATAACGTCCCCACATCTCGCTAAATGGTTAAGTATTTATTATCTCTAAGGACCTAGGACTGCCCCTTATGTTACATTCTAACCATTATCAAATGGGTCGATAACCATCAACACGTAACGTAAATACAAGCATAGAATGTCGGTTTTTTAATAATTCTATTCATTTGGCTCTATAACACTAATTTTTAGTGTGGTCTACTGGTAAAGATGTCGCCCGCTCAATCCAAAGCTCTAAGGTCGGGTCAAAATTGGGTCACAACACCTCATTTGAAACCAGTATTGGCTTTTTACAGAAAACGCAATCTAAAGTGGTTCAAATGAATTGGAACTTTTATTTAACAAACCACAGGAAATCAAACTGCCAGACATATTTTAATCTTAATATGTCTGCATCGTGAAACTATTGATAGATTCCGTGATGTTGTCATTTATCACTCTTATTGATTCTTATGACGTCGTTACTTGGTGACGTCGTCAACGTCATTCGTTATTCATCTTTTGTATAGATCAGTTATCAGTTACTAACTTAAAGTTAGAAAACACATAAATTGTTATTCTAAAAGTCATAACATTGGCGACGAGGATAGAAAAAAGGAAATTGATTCTTATTAAATCTTTACGGTGTTGAATGGGGGACGGAGCAAGGAATTTGAGGATTAATCCATTTATTGTGGCCGAAGACCACTTAGCAACGGGGGAAAATGGGAAGAATGGATAGAAGAATTGGAGAGAGAAATGAGATTTTTCAAGGTTAGATCAGCAGAAGATAAGAGAGATGCATTGCTGATATATGGAGGTCCTGAAATAAGGCGATTGGAGAAATGTTTACCCGACAGTGAGGAAAGTAACACTTATCTAAATTTAAAGATAAAATTAACTGCCTATTTTTCACCAAAGAAGAATGTACACTATGCGCGATATATTTTTTTAAAAAACAATTCCATTGCCTGGCGAAAGCATTCTTTCATTTGCTATGCGTTTATGTACTAAAGCCAAGAGTTGTGATTTTAGAGACTGTGATAAACGCATACTAGAACAAATTATTCAAACAACAGAAAAACAGAGATCTTATACGCAATATTATTAGGAAAAAGTGGTCCTTAGAACAAACCTTAACAGAAATGCAAATAATGGAAGACACAGAAGAACAAGTAAGGACAATGAACACAAGTAGTCAATCAGAAGTGGCGGGAATAAACAGAATGAGATCTAACAGAGATGAAAATATAAAACAACATAACAGTAAATTGAAATGTAAATATTTTGGGAAAATACATCCATGAAGAAAAGATTTATGTGCAGCTTATGGCAAGAAATGTATCAAGTGTGGAAAGTTTAATCATTTTGCTTCAGCATGTAAATCAAATGAACAAAGAAATCACTATGGCACGGATAGGAATGTTCACAGAATGTTTCAAAATAATGAACAATCAAATTTACTTGAGCAGGAAGATGATACTTTCATAGGTGACTCTATTCGACATCTTCAGGAATTGCAAATACTACTGTTTGCAGATCAATTTGCCCTTTCGTCTTTTCTTAAATCGACAGACTTGTACCTTTACGTCACAAAAGCAGCGATGCTGAAGCTATTTTTGGATCTCGTCTATACAGGTAACTCCGCCTTTCCGATACATGTTCATTCAATATTTTTACTCGGTATCGAGTAAAAATATTGAATGAACATGTTTACATCGGCTGTATGACCGAGAAATGATGATTTAAATACTCATAATTGTTTAACAGGATTGTAACAGATGTATCAGATCTAATCTTCATTTAGCATTTAAATGAGTCTTGCTACAATGCACACTACATTTAGGTAGCGTGGATGTGAAAAAAGGTCAACTTCTTTTACATAACAGGCCTTTTTCTGCGTAAATTTCAGTACCTTTTGCTGCAGAATTGTCTTTTAAATAATGTATCTCGTATTAAGTTTTCACTATAATTATAAAAACGTGCCTGACTGGCTCATCATTGATTGAAGGGCATAAGTTCGAATCCCAGGACCGACCATGCCTCTTTTATTGAAGAAAGTCGGCATTTCTTACGAAATATGTGAGTCTGAGTCTAACTAATTTGACGCGATCCTAGGAAACAGTTACGAGTAGTTTTCTCCGCTCGAAAGAAATTGTCATCGCTAGATTTGGCTTTAAAAGCTGATTTTTGTTGCGAATATGCGATAAATTCAAATAAAACTTACATGTATCAAAAGGAAGTCCGAATAATTGTACTCAATAGTTTAATATCGTTTATTTTTTGACTAATCGATATCCCCTTTACGTAGACAACGTAAAATATCAAAATGTAAAATAGGTCTTCCCGAGGTCTCATTATTTAGACTAATAAAAAGGGGGATTCAATTCCTCATTAATTTATGTAAAAGTTATCATAATTCCCTTTAACACGATTAATGTAGGGTAAAATGGGGTAACTGGGACAATGGGGAAACTGGGACACTTTACACTTTTCAGTAAATTGGGGTAAATATTGGTTACGTTCCCTAAATAAGATCATATGTTGAAAAAGAACATTCAGTGTTAAAGCCTATTATGACAAAACTTTTCTGCCGATGGATTGGAAAATATTTTAAGAATCGATCTTCTTAGACATATGTTGAGAGTGTTACTAATTAAATAAAAACAAGAAAACATAAAATTACACGCTGTAAATAATTATGCCTATTTTTTCAGATGGTGCATTAAAATATTCTCGTTATGTTCCTGTCTAGTGAAACGCACAGTTGAAATAGTCGTCCGACTTTCTAGATATGTTTGCTTATATGTGTTCGGTATATCAATAAGATCTTAAAGATATTTAATTTCGGTACCGTAACGGCTTGATCTTAAATGTGACGTCAATTTTGACGCAAGAAGCTGGTTCTTGTATACATGTAATATCGCATTTAACTTTTTTTTTTTTTTTTTTTTTTTTTATAATTTATTTTTCAATCTTCATACATTTACAAAATATGATGACTTGGACAAATGTTTTTAACAATAGATACAAAACATGTATTTTATGGTCATCTAAATAAACAAACATTTGTAGTATTAGAAGTCAAAAGAAGACTTTTTCTATATATATATATTTTTAGATGAAAAAAATTAGAGAACAAAAAATCTAAGAGAGAAAAAAGTTAAAAAGAGTAGATATATTGGATGTTTAGATCGTCTCCAAACTCATATAATTGTCTAAAAATTGTAATGGTTATTTATGCTACAATCATGTAAAAATCAATTTGTAGGCACACTTTCTAGAAAGTATCATTTTATTATATAGATGAAGAATAAAATATGTAGGATATTTTTTTTTATTATTATTATTATTATTGCCAACAGCATCTACATTCATACCTCAAAACCAGACCATTTGATATTATGTTGGTTTATTTTGTCATTTGATAATGCAATTTCTTTTTCAAGTTTTATCCTGATTTTAAGATATGATATGAAACTGTCAAAACTGAGTGTTTGTTTTCTATTTTTGATTTGAAAAATGTAAGATTTCATTAGAAATATTATAAAGTTTATCACATTTTTTCGTTTTACGTTCCTTTCAGCGATACCAAAACTGACTACCTCTAAGCTAAATTGTGTTTTGAGATTTTTCTTGTCAAGGTACATATGTAATTTGTTCCATAGTTGTTGTACACAGTTACATTCCCAAAACATATGTTCTAATGTTTCAACATGCATATTGCAGAAATAACATAAATTTGATTCTGTTAATTTGTATTTAAATAATGATTTGTTTGTTGGGAGAATTCTCATCAGATGTTTGTATTGAAAACTTCGTATTTTTGTATCTATTGTTGCTTTCTGTGATTGCATGTATATGTTTGACCAACAAGAGGGGTTCTCTGATATAATCGCTGACCATTTCATTTCCGACTTAATTATTGGTTTTGGTCTGTTTCTTCTTTGCGTGTCGTAAAGTAGTTTATTTGGTTCTTTTGTCTTTCTTAATTTATCTATAAGTAATTCATTTCGTGCATAAGATATATTCTCTTGCTTAAGCACCTGTTTAACAGTTTGTGGAATGCTTGCTATAAGATTGTAGTACTTCAAGAATTGATTGTTTTTTATATTATATAAAAATTTAAATTCGTCAAAAGTATAGAAAGCTTTTGTTCTGTAATCAAATAAATGTTCCAAATGCTTTATTCCCTTTTCGTACCAGTCTTTATAGAAAAATGTTTTATTTTCAAGTTTTATGCTTGTGTTATTCCATATTACCTGTTTACTTATGCTCTTATTGTTGTCCTGTGTATTGATATTTACCCAAGCTGTCAATAAATCTTTCATAAAAATGTTGGATTTACATATAGTTTCAATTTCTTTCTGAGAATAATTACATTCAAATAAAAGTTCTCCTCCAACATTAGATAATAATGTACTATAAAAGAGCTTCCATTGTCCTTGGTTACTTTTATCTATTATCCTTCTGATCCAACAAGCTTTTAGAGCATTTATGAAGTAATCTAGATTTTTCATTTTTATACCACCCATTTTGTAGTCCAGTATAATAATCTCCCTATTAATTTTATCTGGTTTATTATCCCACAAGAATTTAAACAATTGTGTTTTAATCTCTTTCATTACTTCATTTGATGGGTTTGGTAACACTGTAAGAGGGTAAATTAGTTTTGGTAAAGCTAATGATTTTATAACAGTTACTTTTCCAAGTAGTGTTAGTTTTCTATGTTCCCATTGTTTTAAACAGTTAGTAAAATTTTGAATCTTGGGTATCAGGTTTAACGTTATGCTGTCTTTTTTATCATTTGTAAATATCATTCCTAATGTTTGAGCTGACTCGGATGTCCAATTAAACATTTTATCTTTACAGTACCGGAGGTTTGTATCTTTTAATGATCCTATCCTTAGTATGTTAGTTTTGTTGATATTAAGTTTCAATCCAGATATACACTCGAAGTTCGATATAACATCTATTAGTTGTTCAAATGAATGTTTTGCACCATTATTGATAAAGGTTGCATCATCTGCAAACAGGGATTGTTTTATTTCAACATTATTAACTGTTATGCCTTTATTGATCTCATCAGTCTCAATATAATTTGAGAGGATTTCAATGCAAATAATAAATAAGGAAGAGGAAAGAGGACAGCCTTGTCTCACTCCACGTAGTATTGAAAAGGGTTTTGATAGATAGCCATTATTTATTACCATGCTGGTTATATCATTATAAAATAATTTTACCCACTGTAAAAGAGAATCACCAAAATTGAAGTGTTTTAAACACCTTATCATAAAGTTATGATCTAGTGTATCGAAAGCTTTTTCGAAATCTGCGAACAGTAAAAGTCCTGGTATTTTATTTTGTTGTGCGAAATCTATTATTTCATATATTAACCTAACATTTTCCCCTATATATCTGCCTTTTATGAATCCTGTCTGTGCACTGCTTATGATAGAATTGATAATCTTTTTTATCCTGTTTGCTATGGTTTTGGCGGCAATTTTGTAATCTACATTTAATAGACTTATAGGGCGCCAGTTACTCAAAATTTGTGTGTCTTTATTTGGTTTCGGCATAAGCGAAATAATACCTTGTTTCTGCAAACTAGTCAGATGTCCGGTGTTATAAGAGTAGTTAATAGATTGAATAAAGTACGTTTTAAATTTCTGTCCAAAATATCTTATAAAATTCAACAGACATGCCATCTGAACCTGGACTTTTTTGATTCTTCATCTCCTTAAGAGCTTCGAAACATTCATTTTCGTTTAATATCCCTTCACATTTTTTTTTTTCGTTTTCATTTAAAGTTCGCGAATTGGGTCTAAAGAAATCATAATCGCAAGTTTTGGATTCTTTTTTGTTATATAGCTGTTTATAGAATTCTGCTTCTGCCTTTAAAATTTCATTTTGAGAAGTTATTTCTTTATCGTTGATTTTCAATTTGTATATTGTTTTTTTTTCTGCGTTTCTTTTTTCTAAGGCTGCAAAATATTTTGTATTTTTTTCATTTCCTTCAATACTTATTGCTTTTGCTCTGATCAACATTCCATTAATTCTGTTATCAATGATTTGATTTAATTCCTGCTGTTTTTTGTCAAGTTCTTCCTTTAAAGTTTTTATATTAATGCTATTATTATTTTCGCTTAAAATCTTTTCTTCCAATACTTCTATATTTTTGTTTATTTCTTTTTCAATTTTATTTTCTTCTCGTTTTCTATGGGTGGAATATTTTATTGTTTGATTTCTTATAGTGCCTTTAATGACTTCCCATAGAATGTTTGGGTTTGCATCCTTATTAATTGTTACGGTTTCTCGAATGGCATTTCTTATTATTGTTTGATATTCTTTTTCAAGTAAAATGCTGTTGTTTAATTTAAAATAACCAGGGCCTTTTTTTGTGTTAATAAAATCCAATTCTAGTTCAACCAATGAATGGTCTGTTTGGTAGCCTGGTTGTATAGTGCAATTTTTGACATAGTGCGTTAAACACTCAGATAATAAAAAATAGTCAAGTCTACTGGAGATGATTGGAATTGTATTTGAATGCCATGTATATTGTAATTTTGATGGATTACATAATCTCCAAATATCTATTAAGTTTCCGATGTTAATGATATCATTTATTTTCTGTCTGCAGTTTTTATGGCTATCAATCTTTCCATTTCTTTTGTCAGTATTTGTATTCAATATGGTGTTAAAATCACCACCAATTATAAAATCTTCCTCTAAGTTTTGACTAACTTCTTTCTCAATAATCGTAAAAATATCAGCTTTATCCTCATTCGGCCCATATACATTCATAATATTAATTTGTTTTTCGTTTATAATCATGCTAACAATAATCAATCGCCCTTCAAGTAATTCATGATATGCTAAAATATCTCCTGTAAAGTTACGATTAAAAAGGATTGCTACCCTTCACTATTGCTTTTGTCCCCACTAAAAAAGGATTTTCCCTTCCATTCCCTTTTCCATTTTTCAGCTATAAGTGTAGATGAATGTGTTTCTTGTAATAAGCAGATAGAATATTTTTTAGATTCTAAATATTGAAACACTTGTTGCCTTTTCCTAAAATTTCCTAATCCTCTTACATTGATTGAGCAAATCCTAACCGTCTCGAAACTTTGTAGGTTTTTTTTTGTTGATAATTAGACGTTTGGAAACGATCATACATCCACAATGTTTTTTCATGGTTTAAATTAGGTTCACTGTTGAGCCAATGCCATATCTACTATCTAAATGAGTTGAGCATTTAAACCATTTAAGAATATAATAAAATTGTTTCTTTTGTTTCTGTAACATGTCCTATAAATTGCATATTACTTGTTTGAAATATTGAAGCGTATTATGTATCATTGCAAATCAAGGACATGGCATTATTTTTTTTAAATTCTATAAAAAAGTATAATAATTTTGTTTTATTGACTTTCATTTTGAATAATAAAGTGGCCTGTCATGAACCGTTGTGTTGACGTCAGACAACGACGTTATAAAACAGGTGCTTGTTTGTGAAATATGGCATGTCCAAAATATTTATATTGGTATGTGTTGATACCTTCAGTTATGGGAAGAGTTGCAAAACTGTAGGTATCACATTACTGTTTCATACAATGAGATTTGTTTTTGAGAAATTACAACATACTTTATTTTTGAACATTCCTTTTCAAAAGTGTCCCACTTACCCTAATGTATTGGGGCAAGTTGGACACTGTCGTTAAGAACAAAGTTCTCCTTGATTTTATTTTTGAAAAAACTGGATGCTGGAAGAAAAAGGGGATATGCTCCAATGGACAGTACATAAAATGTTGTACATAACTGGACATAACCACTATTAATTGTCAACTTTTAATCTTTTTCCACGAATGAAATGAAAATAGGAAAGAAAGTCTAGTAATGATGAAACTCTGATATTTTGTAAGTATACCACTAGTTCACAGGCGTGGTCATAATATATATTAGCTTAACTCTGGTGCAACTACTGAATTTTCTACTCGATACCAAGTTTACATGATCTAACTCACTGTTTAGTCACATAAGTTTATTTAAAGGGAAATCGTTCCGTGAACCCCTCCCACTCATTCCGCGTAAAATCTGGTGAGTTTAGAATTTTTGATAGTCTAATACGCTAGTACTGATATTTCTTTCATGTTTAAAGAAACTGCCGGCAAATCTTATATTAATAAGTAGTATTTATACTAGGTGAAGCGCAGGAACCAACTGACAGTCAAGCCAACATCGTAGTTCTTTCAGTTAATTACTCCTTTAAAAGATGACATTGTGTCAAATATTCAGGCTAAAGCAAACACCAAATATTGGCCAGACAACACATTTTAGGTACAGTTGCCAATAGTTTCCGAGAGCGTATGCCTATGTGTCCCTCTAGATCTCCTTAACTCTACCTTCATTCCCCTCATATTTCATCCCCTCCTCCCCGAGTCTTCCTGTATGCAAAAAGCTAGTTAATGTCCTTAAAGACACACATTTTAATTGTCGCGTTAATATTTGATAAAATCTATGTTTTTAGACTGTTTAAAATTTTGATCAGTTTCAAGTGTAAAAATCACATATATAAGTACATAATGGATTATGTCAAGTTTATGTTTAATTCATACATAGTTATTTACACTTATAACATTTTTTATTTTAAACGATTTATATAATAAGCATATATTGAAACAAATAATGACATAATTTAGGCAAAAATTGGACAAATTGATTTCTTTATGCATCCTTGTTTTACAAAACAGTCATAAATTGTAATTAATACTGAGCTATATTTTCAGTTTAGAATTCTTTTTTGGTCTGTGGACATGAATGGTTTCATTTGTCATAAATGCGACTGTAATATACATAAATTCTAATAAAACTAAAATGTCCCAAGTTACTTGAAATATCAATAAATCAAGTTTATATTTTGTCTTTCTAAAATATTACTCAACAGTGTTTCTTTAAGTGTCCCAGTTACCCCATTTTACCCTACACATAATATGCAACCTAACTTGAAATGACGGTGTACTGTTATTTATCCTAAATTATTTTGGTCCCTTTAGAGTGACTGTCCCAAATATAAAACAAACTAAATATCGAATTATTTTGACTTATGTGAGTCTATAACATTTTTTTTCCATGAACGGAGACAAGGCTTATCAACTGCCAGTATGCAAACTAAAAAAGTGTTTTAACGACTTCAAATAAATACATCTAGTAAAAAAAACTAGATCTATAGGCTTAATGGAGTGAGATTTGCGATAGTTAAGCTACGGAAAACCGCAAAAGTTTGAATATCAAATAAATCAGTTTTTATGGATATGACAATTAGATCTACAAGTGTTACGTAGCTTGAAGGTTCAATGATACCTTTCTATAAAACATTGTACATCTTGCGTGGTTGGACATTTCGTCGATAATAATTGTCATAACAAACAAAAAACGCTGATTTCATTTGAACGTAGTTGAAATATTCTATTCTACTTTTAAAACATATTCAATGATTATCACCATATTGCACTTTACAATGTATGCAAGTGCGGCGATCTTTCAAAGATCGAGTCAGAGCGCGCGCTTTGTGTGACGTCAAGATAAAGAATGTGAATGAATAATTTATTATGGATGAGGCGGGGTTAACCTGTCAGGAGTATTCCAAAAATAGCTTCAGCTTCACAGTTGTGCAACTCTATCGATTTGAAAAACGTAGATTGGGCAATTTGATCTGCAAACAGTAGTAAGGAGCTCACAGATAAACAGGGTAAGTGATTTTGAGAAAACAGTTCCAATTGTTGTGAATGATGTGTACGTATTTGTCGAACCCGATAGTGGTGCAGATGTCAATGTGATGGATGAATTTCAGTTCAAAAGATTTCAAAAGAAATCGTCGGTACCAATATCTCTGGTCAGTAGTATGACAAAACTCAATACTCTTCAAAATAGACTCAGTGTAATAGGAGAGTTTAAAGCAATAGCCAGGAATCAGACGAGAGGGACAGAAACCAAATTTGTTGTTATTGGAGGAAAAATAAACTCTGCTCCTTTATTAGGTCGACAAACATTGATTGATTTATGAATGCTTATGATACAACCTGATGGTTCTTTGAAGACACAGAATGAATTTAGAATACCAGACCCAGTATATATCAAATCTGTTCTTAATGCACAAAATGCAAATTACATTGATCAAATTATGACGAAATATGAGGATGTTTTCAAAGGAGTAGGAAAAATTCAAGACAAACAAACGGGTGAAGAGGTTTTGGTAAAATTTTCTATGAAACCAGATGCAACACCTGTAGCTCAGAAACCAAGACCAGTACCATATTATTTGCAAGACCCTTTAAAGAAATGGATAGATGAATGCATCGAACAGGACATTTTTGAGCGAGTAAAGGATGGAGAAGCTGTGACGTTGTGCTCGCCGCTAGTGGTACAACCAAAGCCGAGATATAATGAGATAGACAAAATAAAATTGGAGCCACATATGATAAGAGCAAGTGTTGACCTGAGAGTACCAAACAAGTTCATGGAAAGAAGCAGAATTTTACAGAGCCCAGTAGTAGAAGACTTTACGTACAAATTTCACGATTGCACAGTATTTTCAAAAATGGACTTAAAACAAGGTTAAACTCAACTTGTTCTACATCCAGACTCGAGGAAAATTGCAACTTTCAGTACACCATGGGGGAATATGAGACCCTAAGAGACTTATATTTGGGGCAAAATCATCACAACACCTGTTTGATGAAGCTATGTACAGGATATTTGGCAAACTGCTTCAACCAACGAGATGACATTCTGATTGGAGGAAAAACTTTAGATGATCACAATAAAACTTTAGAAACAGTGTTAGAACGTGCAAGGCGATTTGGAGTCACTTTCAATAAGGAAAAATGTCAGTTCGGAGTTATGAAGCTAGAATTGTATGGATATAAATTCAAAAGATGGACTGAAACCTACAAAAGGGAAAGTCAAAACTGTAAAAGAAGCAAAACCACCAAATTCAAAGGAAGAAGTGAGAAGTTTTCTAGGCATGATTGGACTTTTGTCAAAGTTCATACAAAATTATGCGGTTATAACTGCTCCATTGCGAAAACTCACGAAACAAAACATACAATTCAGTTGGGGAGAGATGAAAATGTTGTTTTCGAGAAGTTAAAATCTTGTTTTACTGATGACAAAACCATGGCATTTTTGGATCCAAGAAAAGAGATCATTGTAAGGGTCGAAGCAAGTTTTTATGAGGGAGTATCTGCAGGGCTATTTCAGAAAACTACAAAAGGCATTCAACCAGTACATTACATTAGTCGATTCCTGACAGACACAGAGAAGCGGTATAGCCAAACTGAAAAAGATGCGCTTGCGGTCAAATGGGCAAACAATAGATTTCGAATTTATTTACTGGGAGCACCAAAGTTCAAAATAATTTCATCACACAAACCACTTATACCTTCAATAAAACTTCAACAAAATTACCACCTACAATTGAAAAATGGGTGATGGACATGCAAGATGTGGATTATGAACTGATATATGAGCCAGGAAAAGATGCAGCTGATCCCATGGATTATTTATCAAGACATCCCTTACCTGTACCAGAGACAGACGATACAGAAGCAGTGGTCAAATTAATTGTTGAAAATGAACACGGTATTGTGCTAGATAGAATACGAAAAGCCACACCAGAGGATATCCTTTTACAGGATGTTTTATCAAGAATGGGACTAAACGATTGGGAGAAACACAAGAAAAGACCAGATTTGAAACCATTCTTTTTGATCAGACATGATCTATACACTGCACATGACCTTTTGTTCAGATCACAACAAATAGTCATTCCAGAAAAGTTATAATCAGCAGTCATATAAGCAGCACATAGTATGGGCCATTTTGGTATGACAAAAACAAAACAGATGCTGAGAGCAAAATATTGGTTTCCGTTACTAAATGGAATGGTTGAAGATGCCATTAAGAGATGTTATGAATGCCAAATCACAACAAAAGAGCACAAAACAAGAGCCAGTTATACCATCTGAAATACCAGAGACGGAATGGCACACGGTTTCGGTAGATTTTGGCGGACCTTATCTTGATGGACACTATAACCTGGTGGTAATTGATAAAAGAAGCCGATTCCCAGTGGTAGAGCACACAACATCAGCATCAGCTAAGGTTGTTATTGAAAGACTTAACAGAAAGTTTGCATCCTATGGAATACCAGAAAGGATTGAATCTGATAACGGACCACCTTTTAATTCAATGGAATTCGCAAACTTTGCTGAAACATTGGGATTCAAGCATCATAGAAATACGCCTGGATACCCAAGAGCCAATGGGGAAGCTGAAAATTTTATGAAAATTCTGAACAAAAATGAACAAACTGTGCATACTCAAGGTAAATCAAGTCAAACAGCAATACAAGAGATGTTGATGGGATATAGATCGACTCCCCATCATGCAACTGGTTATTCTCCTTATGAAGCTCTTATGAAGAGAACTGTCAGAACTAAATTAGATTACAAACACCCACACGGACCAATTTTAAACCAGAGAAAAATGGAAAGGAATATCAAAATAAATGATGAAAGTTATAAACAAAAGTGGAGAAATGATTTAAGACACCCAAAATGTAAAAGTCACGACTTCAAAATTTGAGATAAAGTCTTGCTCAGGCAAGATAAAAGAAACAAATTGACTACGCCATGTGAAGAAAATTATTATATTATATTTCAGGTAAATGGTTCGGCAATAGGTGCCCTAAGACACACGGATGGCAGAGTTGTATACAGAGATGCATCAAAGTTTAAACAGTTACCACACGATATAGCCAATCCAAATATGAATGATCTGAGAGGAAGATTTATTGGGGCAATACCAGATCAGTCTATCATAGAGACAGCTAATGCACCAGAAACAAACAATAATCTTGCAGAACAAAATGTGGTTGAAAGAAGAAATCAGCCCAGAAGAGACAGAATACTACCAGACAGATTTAGAGATAACATTATAGATTTTAATGAACCTCAAGAATAAATATCAACATTTTCATTCCATACCATTATAAACATAAGCCTTTTACAACAGGGGAGAAATGTGATGTTGTCATTATCACTCTTATTGACGTCATTATTTGGTGACGTCGTCAACGTCATTCGTTATTCATCTTCTGTATAGATCAGTTATCAGTCACTAAATTAAAGTTAGAAAACACATAAATTGTTATTCTAAAAGACATAACAGATTCTAGAGTTATAGATCAACGATGGGCACAAACTTTCGAAAGGGCCGAAGGACGAATGAACATAAGATTTTATATAAACCATATCCATGATGGGTAACCTTTAGTTCTGTTCCTACAGCACTTCGGCCAACACAACAACATACTAGGTCCATATAACTTTTATACAAGTATTAACAAAGCATACCATAATATGTAATGTTTTTGAATGTTTTGTAATTAGTTAACACGTCGGATCTTCCATCATCGCGCCATTTTGCTTTTTATTGATTGCTATAGTTTATGTTGGATGACAGCCAGTGTATCTTTGGCTACCAGTACTTTATTAGATATATCTGTTACATTTTACTGACTAAAATGTTTGTCAGCAACAAAAATACATTTGCAAATGATTTCAAAAACTGGGAAGTGTAGGATATGCTATTTTATTGCATAATTATCTCCATTTATTTTCATCTTTTAGCACAAAGAAGAAGACATATTGATGGTTATTGGAATAGTCAAATATATTTCTTTTTATCCAGGAAAGGTTATTACCTATAAAGAATTATTTCCTAGTTCATAGAAAACAGATCTTACAAAATATCAATACAATTTAAATTGTGTGGAGTCCCCTGTCCCGCTGGAAAGACTACCTCCTCTGTTCTATTTCACACTAATTGATTATTAAATAGCTTATAAAACCTGACATATTTTTGGATAATTATATTTCCAGAATAAAAACTACATATAAGCATATGTATGCTATGATTCTTTAGTTATATATCTAGCCTTTAATCATAGTCAGCTCAATTTTGTGTATTATACATGATAAAAAATAAAAATGCATATATTAAGTGATATATGATATGGATTCTATGCTATGATATGGATAATATGCTAGGATACTCGAGAACTTTATAGCCTTTAATCATATCAAATCCATATAGTTTATACTATACATTAACATTTGCAGATTATCTGTACTGAACGTTCAAAGTTACAAGAGAATATTGTCGTAAATACATTTATAAGTATTTGATTGCTTGACAAGTTCATTGAAAGTATTGGTATTTCATTTAATTAATAACTGCTAGATGGTCTGTTTGTAAGTGATAACAGTGTGAGAAATGATAAAAAGAAGATAATTTCAACAAAACATAACTAACAAGACAATCATTTCGGTAAATTATGTTTCATTTTAAAATCTGATCATTCGGCGTCATGGAAATATTGGGCTATTTCACAACAGAGCCTCCTTACCGGCTAAAATATAACCATAGAACTTAATATTATTTTATGTGTAACTACAACAAGTGACAGTTTCTTCTTATAATAACTCAGTAATTGTATTAATTGAAAAATGCAAAAGTCAGGCTTTTGCAACAATCTTCATTCATTCCTTGCTGAGAATGTTATTCATTGTTTCAATACAATAGGGAAATAGCTAAATAAACTTAACTGGTCAAGTATGTGACCGCCATAGGTTGATTATGGTTTGTTCTATTTATTTCTCAGAATATATCAGAATAATTCTCCTCTAAAATGAATTTTCTTACGTGAGAAAATCTTCTACAAAAGAAGCTAATTGTCAGATTGATCATAAGGGCTTAAATTTCTGAAACATAAATAGTGGCAACTTCAAAACACTTCTCCCATGACGACGAATGAGTAGATTTCAAAATAACATATATTTTACCGAAATGACCTTACAATTGTCTCTTCCATTTACATTCACATCTTTGCAATTAAAAGTAGACTATACTAATTTCAGTACACTTTTAATCCCCGTAAAACACCAGTCACACATACGGCGCGGATAGCTATATCTTGCCACGGATAGAAACGTAGTAATCCGTATCGAGCCATACCTGAGCCGTACCTTAAAGTAGTAATCCGTATCAATCCGTACAAATCAGTACGGCTCAGGTACGGATCGATAAGGATTACTACGTTTCTATCCGTGGCTAGACGTAGCTATCCGCGCCATATGTGTGACAGGGGTATAAAGCATGATACAGATTATTATATTTGTACGTGTTTTTACCGTATGTAGTTAATGCATACAAAAAACAGTGATAGGCAATATTTACTTATACCTGTGACGCATATATTTCTAACAGACGTGGTGAAAAAAGTTTATTGTATTAATGTGTCTTTCTTTTTCCTATGCTGAAATAATGTTTTGCTGAAATTATATTCTCTCAACCATTTCTCACTTCAGCAATTATTAACTCAACGAAACCATACATCATTATAAGTATGAATCGGTAAAAGATAATTACACAAAAAATATACAAAAAGATGACCAGGACAAAAGACACAAAATAAAAACGACAGTGACAACAGTCGCAAGTAAGGAAGTTTAGACCAAATATTGGCATTCATTACCCCGCCATGTTTCAAAGTTATAGGATAATGTCAATAAATCTTATTACCGCCAGACGAATTTTTCACGAACTTAACTGAATGACATTTGATGAAGGAGTGCAATGAAAATATACCGTTTGAAAAACATGGGTATATGCCAAGTTTTAACAACCTCAACCCAACGGTTTCAGCCAGAAGTATTGTTATATGAACAGAAGTATAGGATCCAACTAACGAACGACATAAAGTGAGTGGTCCACAATAGCTCACATCGATAATGTCGTGCTCATGAAGCTGGAAAGATCATGTCTGAAACCAGTCATTTTCTATTGCAGGTACTATATCCAGAATTCAGAAGCATACATATAAATAGATTTAATGTTTCATAGAGGAAAAGTCTAGTTCGCTTCCTATCTTTCTATAGCCTTTGCAATAATCAAAAATGTTTTGAGCGAAGTTCTCTTTACTAGTATTGTTTGTGGGCAACTGATATAAGGAAAAGCTTAAGGTTTATTATTACTGAAGTTACATTACCTTTCTTTCGTTTCGGGTATGTTAACTGTCTATATAATCTTTGAAGTAAACTTGGCGTCTCATCTCTTACTGCTTTTTGCGTTCCTGGAAGAAAAGTTCCGTATTATAGGAAAGTGCCATACCAGTGCGTGATGATCTTGAGAAAAAATCAAGAAGTATATATTGTAATCATTCTACGATCTACTAATCATGCTTGTAACCACGATAGTTTTATAGAGCGCTCTAACGCTCAAGACTGTTCTTCGTACTGGAGATACAGAGGTCATCAGCGGACTTCTATCTACTATTTGTTTGACGCTAAATGTTTCTGTACACAGTATATACTCTTGACTTGTATACAAGTTGAAACAAAACGCTGGTCTCCAAGTTTAGTTAAAATAACTTACAGTTTACTACGAAGGCTGATTTCAGCTTACTTCGCCTTTTTGCTATGTCCCCTGCGACAAAGCAAAAAAGCGATATTTTTGGTTTTGGCGCGTTGTCGTCTTTTCGCTTTGTCGTAAGTGCCAGAGCAAAAAGGCGAGATTTAGAACTCAACAAGCGAAAAGCCACAATGCGACAAGGCGAAATAACGAGAATCTTAACGCGCCGTCAGCGGTGCGTAAAAATCTCGCACTTACGGTGTGTCGCCTTGTCGCCCGTGACAAAGCGGAAAGGCGACAACGTGCCAAAAGAAAAATCTCGCCTTTTCGCCTTTTTGCCTTCCTGTAGCGCATGGGCACACCACTGTTATGAAGTGTTTAGTTTTATCATATTTTATTGCTCTCTGTTTCAAATAGAGAAAAGTGGAAACTTCACAGGTCGCTCAACACGACAAAAACGAAAATGTTGCAGGCTCGGTTTGATTTTAAGTCACACACAATAGTACATACATGTTTAACACATAACAAAATTCAAAACGGTCGGCCTACTTCAACGTCGGCTTACAATCCGTTATTTCAACATCAGCATACAGCCCGTCCATAGTCGCGGGCGACAAAAAAAAAAGGCGAAGTTGGCAAAAATCAGCCACCATAGTTTACACTAATAACGATAAATCCCGTCTTAGACAAAGGAAACTTTCATTAGATCTTAATGATCTTAATGATGGCTAAAGACCAGTTTGATTTTTGTAATCAGATATTACGTATCACAACTTTTATATTATTGACTGAAGTCCATTTAGCAACAAAAGGTTACTTGCTAGTAACCACAAATTTCATTTCTTATATCAGCAACAACTCATTATATCTTAGTTCATATAGTCTTAGGTCAACTAGTTTACATAGGTCTTAGTTCAGTAACCACAGCTTTTGAATTGGTCTTATGTCAGTAACTAGTCATCTAATATTAGTGACTATACGTATTAACCAGACATTATATATTAGATACAATAGGTCTTTTGTCATAACCACAAATGGTTTGTTAATTAATATAAATCTCTAAGGTCAGTAATTATACTTTTTATATACTATCCATTGGTCTTAGATCAGTAAATATGTCTGTTAATTTAATATATATATTAGAAAACATATGCCGTATGTCAGTAACCACACGTTTTATATTAGTAACCATGGTCTTATGTAAGAATACAAGTAACCACAAAATATATATCAATTAATATACTTTGTAGGACTTAGGACTGCAACCATACATAAAATGTAGAAACTATATTGCTTATATCAGTAACCAAACCTTTAATATGCAAAATGTAATCGTGATTTCTTCGATAGTTACCATACCTATTACATTAGTATCCATAAAATTTATGCCAGAACAAAACCACAACTTTAACATAAGTAACTATAGGTCTTAGGTCAGTAAACACCCCTTGATATTTGTAACAAAAGCACATAGGACAGTTACCACACTTTCAATATTAATAAATATAGCATTTAGATCATTAACCACACAATAGCACTTTTATTTCTGTTACGGTAAACACAACTTACGTTCTTAATCTAGTATAAATCTTATCTCCATATGCAGACATTGTGTTTTAGTAACCATAACACTTCGATCAGTGAGCACAACTGGTCTATTGGTAAACATACGTTTTATGTCAGTAACAATTCATTTTATATTAGTTTACATAGATCTTAGGTGTGTAACTGTACCTTTCATAACACCATAGGCCTTATGTCAGTTACAATACCTATTATAACTTAGGTCAACAATCACACCTTTTAATTTAGGTAAACATAGGATTTTTGTCAGTAACCATTCCTTTTATATTAGTAACCACTAGAAATCACCCCTTTAATATTAGTAAGCATAGCAGTTAGGTGCTACCATACAAATCAGCTTAAATATGTTTATGTTGTGGTTCACTTTAGGCGCCTCGTATGAATCAGAAAGAAAATATGATTAAATTTAATATAACTGTCTTAATATCCTTCATTTCAGGTTAACGAGTGTGTTGAAAAAGGAAGACCCTTCGGCAATTTTATTTTGTTACTGAAACAAACAAGAATAGCCGTTTCCACATATACTGTGTCTGTAGTTTCTAATGCAATAATCATAGGTTTTATTAAATATTCCATCATTATTAATTGCAGAATCCACAAAACAGAAAACAAGACAGAATTATTGTCTGTTAGCGGTGGCATTAAATGCATGCAGTAACATTATGCTAATTTAGCCAGCTCAGTTGTTATTCTATTATCATTAATTAAAGAATTCTTAGTCTCATAAAAGATAAACTTCATACGATGACTGCTTATCATCAGAAGATAACACCTATTTTATATGAAGGTCAAGGTCATAGAGACTGACAAATTTGCCATCTAAATGTAAGTCTAAATTCAACGAAAGAAAAAATACCAACAACAAACAAAAGTAGTAACTGATACTGAAAGTAATTTCTCCTCTAATAACTACAAAATGTTTTTGGCTTCTATCATAAGATGACTGCTTGTGAGTCTTTATGTTAAAGGCTAAGGTTACAGTTACCTTGAAACTAAAAACTGTTTACACCCAAAGAGATTTAATGAGGCTTTTATAGGAAAATAATTTCATAAAAAAACATACCTTGAACAAACTTTTTCTACACCTTGTCGTGCTCGCTTTCAGTTAACTCGACATATTTTCAATTCAGTTTTTGAAATATAGTTATAATTTTGGAAGTGGGTATCAATGGAAAAATCTATCTACAATGTAAACAAGAGATCGTAGAACATCGTATTTACCAGTCATAAGTGACCTATGTATTAAATATAATCTTAGACCAAAACATCTAGTTATTTGAAAAAAAAAATCTATTTTTCTGGGTCAATGTGACTTTGACCTTTGACCTAATGACCTCAGTTTCAACAGGGGTCATCTGCCTGCAGGTCATGATCAAACTCTCTCTAAAGGTTCCTGATCCTAGGCCCTGGAGTTCTCAAGTTAGAGTTTGGAAACTGTTTAACTGTTCCCGGTCACTATGACCTGGACCTTCGACCTATTGACTTCAAAATTGATGGCATTTGCTTATTATCATCAAGCTCTCTATTACGTTTCGTGATCCTGGGTTCAAGTGTTTACAAATTATCGTTCGGAAACTGTTTAATTGTTCCCTGTCACTGCGACCTTGACCTTTGACCTACTGACCTCAGAATCAATAAGGATCATCTGCTGGTCATCATCAACCTCCCTATTAACATTTGTGATCCTAGGCCTAAGATTTCTAAAGTTATCATCTAAAAATGGTTTAACTGTTTCGGGTCATTGTGGCCTTGACATTTGAAGTACTGACCATAAATTCAGTAGGAGTCATCTGCTGCTCATGATCAATCTTCCTACCATGTTTCGTTATCTTTGGGCACTCTTAAGTTATAATCCAGAAATTGTTTAACTGTTCCCGGTCAATGTGACCTTGACCTTTGACCTACTGACGTCAAAATCAATAGTCGTCATTTCCTGCTCATGACCATCTGGGAACTGTTTAACTGTTCCGGGTCGCTATGACCTTGACATTTCACCTACAGATCTAAAATCAATAGGGTCCATTTGCTGATCATGGCCGACCACCTTATCAACTTTCATGATCCTAGGCCTGAGCAATATTGAGTTTTCATATGGAAACTGTTTAACTGTTCCGGATCACTGTGACCTTGACCTTTGACCTACTGACCTCAAAATCCATAGGGGTCATCGGCTGGTCATGACCAATTTAGCAAGCTCTAAGCGTTTTGAGTTAACATCCGAAAATGGATTAGTCTACGGACCGGCCGACAGACCGAAATCTACAGAACAATACCTCATTTAGAATAAATTATATGGCTTGTAATACACCTTCATGCCCTGGAATGTTACAAACATCCATTTGATGTTGGTTGTTGCAGATATAAATTTGAGCAGTCTCTGTGTGGTTAAATTGATGGGAAACGAGACTAAGACAAATGTCTGGAAGCGTGGAAGTAGGTGCGCTTATCATTTCTTGAAAATTAACAGATATTTCATCTCAAACACGTGTTCCTTGTTCAGATAGGGGAGATGTCATTTCTTTTTCACTTTGGGAGTGTTTATATAACAAGAGGGCCAAGATAGCCCTAGGTCGCTCACCTGAGAAACACACCATAACAGTGTAAACATGTTTGACCTCGTGATTTCATGGAAACAAATATTCTGGCCAATTTTCATTAGGATTAGACAAAAAATGTGGTCTCTAAAGTTTAAACAAGTATTTTCTTTGATATGAACTAGTGACCTAGATTTTGATCCCAGATGACCCATATTCGAACTCCACCTAGATTTCATTTAGGCAGTCATTCTAACCAAAATTCATGGAGATCAGTTGAAAAATACAGCCTCGATCGCGTACACAAGGTTTTCCTTTGATATGACCTAGTGACCTAGTTTTTGACCAAGATGACCCATATTCGAACTCCACCTAGATTTCATCAAGGCTATCATTCTGACCAAATTTCATGAAGATCATTTGAAAATTACAGCCTCTATCGCATACACAAGGTTTTTCTTTGATTTGACCTAGTGACCTAGTTTTTGATCCCAGATAATCCATTTTCAAACTCGGCCTAGATTTTATCAAGATTATCATTCTGACCAATTTTCATGAAGATCAAGTGAAAAATGCAGCCTCTATCGCATACATATTTTTTCTTTGATTTGACCTAGTGACCTTGTTTTTGACCCCAGATAACCCATTTTCAAACTCAGCCTAGATTTTATCAAGGTAATCATTCTGATTAAATTTCACGAAAATCAATTGAAAAATACAGCCTCTATCGCATACACCATGTTTTTCCTTTATATGACCTAGTGACCTAGGTTTTGATCTCAGATAACCCATTTTCAATTTCTACCTAGATTTCTTCAAGGTAATCATTCTGACAAAAATTCATGAAGATCAATTGAAAATTACAGCCTCTATCGCATACACATGGTTTTTGCTTGATTTGACATAGTGACCTAGTTTTTGACTCCAGATAACCCATTATCAAATTCGGCCTAGATTTCATCAAGGTAATCATTCTGACAAAATTTCATGAAGATCAGTTGAAAAAGACAGCATCTATCGCATACACAAGCTAAATGTTGACAGACGACAGACGGCGGACGCCGGATATCGAGCGATCAGGTGAGCTAATAATGTGCATTATTAATAGACATTTCTAACGTAAACGTAAATCGGAAACGGATTACTGAATCCGTAAATGTTATTTACAAATAATGGTCTAAGGGAGATACTATTGCATTACTATTGGATGAAATTGTCTCCCATAGACCACAAATTAGCCTAAAATTTTACGGATTCAGTATTCCGTTTCGTAATTACGTTTACGTTAGAAAGGTCTAATTGTACATCAACCTAACAGCATTCTTCATCAAACATTTTCCAATTGAATAATAATTAAAGTCATATTCTTTGAAAGCTTCGAAAATGGCCAACACTTTATTAGCTTCACTAAATTTATGGCCTTAAATAAGTACATGTAAAATGCCTTCATTTGCCTTGTTAAAACTTATCATGTTTCTTCTCTCGAACTTTCTTCTAAAACTCGCATAAGTTAAATAATTACCTTTAGTAAGTTATTGCTTTTGTATTAGAAGAAATTATTTCCCTTGTTTAACTTGTAGACAGATTCTTTTAATCCTACAAAGAAAAAAACCGGACGGAGGCGGTAAAGTTTTGTCTTGCAGCTTATTTGGTCGTGCCTTTAAAAGTGAGGCTCTTGGTGGTCTGAGTTCAGACAAGTTGTTGAGTACATTGGTGTAATTATACCTTAGATTGACCCTATTTGTTTGCCTCACTTTATATGATCTAGAATGTTTTCTTTTTACAGAATTTATTAACATTCACAATAGCAATCTTTAAGTCCCGTGTGGCTACTGTGAAAAATCTCCCGTACTTGGATTCAGTGTTGTTATAGTTTCTTGTCCTTTAGGATTATGGAGTCCATTCAGCGTATGTATTATATAGTCCGCTTAAGCCGGTGCTAGGAGGCTTTAGAGGTGTTTCACATTTAATTACCTCTAATTAACAGTTACAGTCAAACCGAGTATTGGTTGCATTCTCTGCTTCCGAAGGACATTTTTACAGAATATATTTACTAATGTTAGAACCATTCTTAGTGGTTAATTATTTAATTTACACATTATTGTCTCGATGTTGCAAAAAGGATAATTGCGAGGTTGACATGTCCTATGTGCGTTTAAGCCCTAAGACTCCTAAGGATATACAGGTTACTGACCGTTCAAATGAGATGCCCCTATTTTCAACTTGTTTTCTGTCGGCCTCAAATTTTGTGTTGCGTATGTTGTCTCGATTACTATAAGCGTTTTTTCCTCTCCCTTCCCCCATCGCCCCCACCCCCTCTTGAAACAATTCTTGTGGGCACGACTGTAAGCAAAACGCATTACACTACCTTAACAATTTGCTAAAGTACCTCTAATGTTGAGTCTCTGTCCCTTAAAGTTACAAAAGAATACAAGTGAATGAAGTATCACCATGCAATACAAAGTCCCCTACTGGAAGGCACCTAATTTTCTCTACTGCAGTATAACATAATGAATTGATATCTGTCAATGATGTATAAACAATATTGTACTATATATACAATATGTTATAACAACACACTTGGATTAAAATGTGCATATATAAAAACCCGCAGTTGTTTTCATATTGAAATGTTTTTGCCGATTATAAAAAAGTTATCATATAAGTTATTTATTGTACCAACAAAGGGAAATTAATCTTTAAAAAAATCTATATAATATAAGTCCGCAAGAAACTCTTTACCAGGTAGAGATATGTCAAAAAACACCTAAAAATTGGATGTAACATGCATGTTGTACCACAGAAAAGTGGTCTCGATTTTTTCTCTACGGCAAGTAATAAAAAAAGTTACAATAAAATCAATTTATAATAAAACAAAGGGACGTAATTCTAAAAACAAGGGTGCCTCATGGTGGCGAACATTGGTCCAAATTACATCAAAATCCCTCAATGCATGAAGAAGAAATGCTCCGGACAAAGTCATTCTTGAACCGGACGGAGGCGGTAAAGTTTTGTCTTGCAACTTATTTAGTCGTGCCTTTAAAAGTGAGGCTCTTGGTGGTCTGAGTTCAGACAAGTTGTTGAGTACATTGGTGTAATTATACCTTAGATTGACCCTATTTGTTGCAAAAAGGATAATTGCGAGGTTGACATGTCCTGAAATGTGGTCTCGATTTTTCCCTATGACTAGAAATGAAAAAGTTACAATATAAGCTATTTATAGTAACAACAAAAGGTAGTAATTCTAAAAAAGGGACCTGCACATGACACTGTCTCATGATGGTGTATAATTGTGCCAAGTTACATCAAAATCCCTCAATGCATGAAGAAGAAATGCTCCGGACAAAGTCATTCTTGAATTTGACATTTGATCTCTAAATATGACCTTGACCTTAGACCTAGGGACCTGGTTCTTGCGCATGACAATCCGTCTTATGTTGGTGAACATTTGTGCCAAGTTACATCAAAATCCCTCCATGCATGAAGATGAAATGCTCCAGACAAAGTCATTCTTGTGTCTGACCTTTGGTCTCTAAGGGTGACCTTGACATTAGACCCTGGGCCTGGGTTTTGCGCATAACATGTTTTCTCATCCAGGGCAATATTTGTGCCAACTGATATCTAAATCCTGTTTTGCATGACAAAGTTATAGACTGGACAGGAAAAAAATCCTACTGACCTTTGATCTCAAAGTGTGACCTTGACCTTTAAGGTAGGGCACTGGGTGTTGCGCACGACATGTCATCTCATCATGGGAACATTTATGCCAAGTAATGTTGTAATCCCTTGATGGATGTCAGAGTTCTGGATCGGACAGGAAAAAACCTAATTGACATTTGACCTCCAATTGTGACCTTGACCTTTAAGCTAAGGGTCCGGAATTTGCGCATGACACGTCGTCTCATCATAGGGAACATTTATGAAAAGTAATATTAAAATCCCTTAATGAATGTCAGAGTTATGGACCGGACACGAAACAGACCCTGTTCATGATATGTTAACATTTGACTGCTAAGTGTGACCTTGACCTTTAAGCTAGGGGTCTGAAAGTTGTGCATGACACATTGTCTTATTATGAGGTACATTTGTGCAAAGTAATATTAAAATCCCTTCATGGACGACACAGTTATAGACCGGACAGGAAAAAAGCCCTGTTGACTTTTGACATCCAATTGTGACCTTGACCTTTAAGCTAGGGGTCCGGGTTTTGCGCATGACACGTCGTCTCATCATGGGAAACATTTGTGCCAAGTAATATTAAAGTCTCTTCATGGATGACAGAGTTATGGACCGGACACGAAATTGCGGACGGACGGAATGACGGAAAAGCGCATTCCTATAGTCCCCGAAACTGGTTTTCAACCAGAAGGGGACTAAAAAGAAACATGTTACCTTCTGACTCCTTTTGCTTTTCCAGTTCATCAACCCTTTTCGATACAGTGTTGATATCTTCCTTTACGTCTGCAACACCTTTCTCCATATTTTGCACTTTTTCTTCTAATTTTCCCTCCATTTTTTGCATCTTCTCTATTTGTTTTTCTATTTCGTTTTCTGCTTCAGGATCAAGAGGACCAGTTTTGCAATCATCAATAATTTGTTGTAGGTTCTTAACAGGATTTTGCACTAAGCTGTTCAGTCTATGGAGAGCCTGCAAAATAAAATATTTACCAGGCTCAATTGTATTAATGTAATTATATAGTCCTTCAGCTAACATATCTCGTTATGTTAATTAAATATACCCTTTTGTCTTTTTCTTTCGTTTCGTTAACATATGTTTTATATCAATATCCACGGAATCCATGTAAAACTTTCCAAATAGCAAATTGGCGAAAAGGTCAGGTATAATATACTTCAATACAACTGTAAAAATCTTCTGAAACTAAAGCCTCATAGAGGAAAGATTCTAATGGACGCATTATGCTAGTATCTTAAAAACAAGATACGTTAGTGTCAAGATAATATTAATGATGAACATTTACTTTGTATATCATATTTACATGCAATAAAACACTTTTTATCGTATTGCAAATATATTGTCCTGTATGAGGATATCTTAGGGTGATTCTTCATCTGTCAAGTTTTCATAATGGGAGTCTTTGCGAAAACCACAATTGTAATAGTGAAACAATGAATAAGTCTGTAAGCTTGTTTTTGAGATATTTTACCATCTCATCCGCACATTTTAAGCTGGTTTTGAGCCAATATTTTTAATTATTTAACGTGTCAGGTGGTTTATGTCATATTTCATATTTAGAAAGGTAGTTATGTTGCCATTGTAATTAATTAATTTACAGGTTGCCATTAATTCATAAAATAATTTTCAATTTTGTTCGTGTTCCTGGTAGTTTACGATAATGAAGGTCACTTTTCTTGATAATGTTTTAGCACTCATATGATTGCTGAAGTTTAGAGCCCCACAGTTATCCGTACTGATGCGTTCGGTTGGCAAGCCATCAGTTAGTTATAAATGGAAAGTTTCAATTATCAACAGCAAATTGTTAACAGAATATTTAACATTAAGAACGTACCCTTTCTATATCATCCCATTTAGCTACAAAATCAGCCTCTTGAATTCCTACTGTCGAGGATATATGCGCAAACTGAAAGATATAATGATATATAAGTATGTAATGTGAAAGCTATATACTGAGTAAAAGGCAGACATATGTTGTAAAATCCGTTAAGCACGAATGCAACAAACGTTAAATACATCTGTAGTGGACATCTAGACATGGATAGTTCAATGTAATGAAAATTAAATTCCTAGGCAACACTATTTGCAAACCGTACCTCAATTGTGACCGTTAAAGTATAACCAGATATTTCTAATTTTACCATAATTGTGTTTCTCAGACTAATGTCTATAAAATATCAATGATGCAAATCAGTTGTTTAAAGTGTGGCCATTAAACTATAGCATGTAATCTATTATCTTACAGAAATCGTTTACTGCGTAACTGATGCGGTACGTTTTTATGTACAACGTACATGAGCGTGTTTATGTAAATGTAATTACTTCGAATAATACAAGCGTAGTTATAAGAACTTTGAAAGTCTGTTTGTATAATATGAAGGCACACACCTTTATATTAAAAACTTGATAAGTTCCAAAATACTAAATGAAGTAGACAAAACTAGGTATCCATTTAATCAGAAACTTCATTTCAGAACAAAAATTAAATCTATGTACTGCTATACTAAACAGCATGTAGCACAATTATCATTTAAGGTTAAATCAGCATTTTTCGTGTTCTTAATACGACTTGTATGATTATTTCTTGGTGGAATAAAAGAACCCATACTTACTTCATTGCGATACATTCGCAAACGATATAAATCTGCTTCTTGTGAAATATCTCCTGGCGGAGGGGTAACATTCCAGTTGTACTTGGGATTTAACCCAAAATGTTTCAGGCTCCTTAGCAAGCATATAGCAAGTGTAAGGTCAAAATCTGCCGTTGTAGGAATGCCATTTTGCGGATACAGCAAATCAAACTGAACCTTCGTTATTTTACTCTTTGTCCTCAAGTTGTTTATAACTCTTCTTTCACGAGCCAAAACGGTTGTTAGTGGAGTATTAGAGCATCTCTCGTCAATTAAATTCCTAACAACTAGTGTTCCGCTGTCTGTGTTAAGCGTTAGTAAACGGTAAAGATAAACTCGGTTGTTTGTCGGCGCTGCTGTAGCCATGTTCACAATCCTTGTATGTTTATTTCATCTCATAATTCAGTTGTTCGTTGAGATCTGTTGAGATACAGAAAATGATTTAAATACGTTGTAAAGTTAAGAAATAATGGCAAGCTAATAACATCATGGTTTAAACTATTTCTCGTTTGCCTTACACAACAGACAGTGATTCTAAAATATCAACGAACATGCCTGTTCTGTATCTAAAGTAATACAATACCTGACACCTAAATATCAAGGTTGGAAGTAGTAAGATTGAAGCAAAAAAAAAAAAAACCAACAACAAAAGAACGATTGACATAGAATATCAAACCTCAGATCGGAAGTTTAACTCCCTAAATTCTATCCGTAGCAATTGTAAAGGGTGTAGTTATATTACATCAATCAATTATGTATCGATCTTCCCCTATTTCTCTCTATAGCAACTGATTATTGCTTCCAAAACTTATTGTTCTTTTAAATTATCATAAACCAATATACTAGTACTAAGGGTGTAATAAAGATGACGCTGGGGCGGGATCACAGATTTCCATCAGATTTCAACTTTGGGATGGAAAGATATGTACGACTGGCTAACATGTTGGTACTCTTAAAGAAAAGAAATATCAATTTGTTTAATGTAGGAGAAATTGTACTAAAAAAGCATAATTTGTCATGAAATTAATAAATAGTTTGCTTCACTTCTTGAATACCTTAAAACAGATATTGTGCCCCAATGATCGCTGAAATTGATAGAATATATATTAATAGAGTGGATATATGTATGTCTTAAACAATGTCTGCATCGTAGAAAAAAATCCTAGGGAATGTCTTTTATGAAATAAATAACATTTTATTCAGATGTTTGCACACGATACTTTCCGTCTATACGAAAGGAAATGAGGGGAGGGAAATTGTTACATTGTTACATTTTATGAACAATGTTCAATATCAGATCTGTTTAATATTGATCAAATTTGATTAATTCAATAAAACTGTTTTAAAAACTAAAAGATGCTTTTGTAGAAAAGCGCATGTCTACCCCAATGCATAGTCATACAGACAGAAGGTCAATAGGGGACAGGAGCAAAAGTGTAAGCAACACTGGTGGCTGGATGCAATAGGAATAATCTATTTGGCATGTCCAATCATTCCACAAGGTTTCAGCATTCTGGACTAAGTGGTTCTCAAGTTATAAATTGGAAACTGTTTTCCATATTCAAGCCCCTGTGACCTTGACCTATGATTGGGTGACCCCAAAATCAGTAGGTGTCATCTACTCTGCATGTCCAATCATCCTATGAAGTTTCAAAAGTAGTTCTCAAGTTACTGACCGGAAATGTTTTTCCATGTTCAGGTCCTGTTACCTCGACCTTTAATAGAGTGACCCCAAAATCAGTAGAGGTCATCTACTATGCATCTCCAATCATCCTATGAAGTTTCAACATTCTGGGTCAAGTGGTTCTCAAGTTATTGATCGAAAATGGTTTTCCATGTTCAGGCCCCTGTGTGATTTGAACTTCAGGCATACAGACACTAAATAGAAAAATGGCGCGAAAAAAAATGGTAGTCGCATAATGGCGGATGCAAATAGTCCTCAGTTTTTTTGCTCTGTAGAGCTATTTTCCTTATTTTCTTTGCAATTTTTTTGCTAAAATCACATGACAGATCTATGCTTGACATGTAGGTAGCATTTCCATAATGAAATAACAACCTGACAAAATTTTTCATGGAAACTTAGATCATGCACCACTAGTATATTTTGGGGTCTCATTTTTTAGCTGATTTTGCAGTTTGTGTGTTTGACTGAAATTATTTTTCTTGCATCAAACATGACCCCCATTTTTCTTTTGATTTTAAGTTAGTACTGACAATATTCTTCAAGAAAATGTAAGTTACAGAAATTTAAAATGGGTCCTGATGTGTGTTGCGGTCATTGGAAATAGGTCAATTTTATATAAAATAAAGAACAACAACTATTTAGTGTGTTATAACCTATAAGATGACATTGGTAAAAAATGAAATCTGGCCAGATGATATTGGAAATGGGCTACTTTGATTAGAATTTGATAGAAAATGACAAATTAATTGCAATTTTGTTGAAAATAAGGATAAAACCCAAAAATATCATATTTTCACTGTTTTGAGTGTATTTTTGCAAAAACTGCATATTTATAGGCTACTGATTGCTGTTTTCTGGCCATCAGAGGTAAAAGGGTACATATTAAACAGTTTAAATGTGTAATTTGCATGCAGATCAGAGTAGAAAATGTCAAAACAGGGCAAAACAAGGCTGCATTTAGGGTAGCTGCTTCAAAATTATGTCGTGACAGCTATTTTAGACAAAATCTGATGCTTTGTCTTACGGTACTGAAAATGCCATAAAAACTTGGAAACTGTTGATATGAAGCTAAAACCTTGTATTTTTTCATGTATTTGGGTTTCTTGTACATTTCAAATGAAACTGGCACAGTGTCAGAGAAAAAAGTTTTTCTTATATTCAACAGACAGACCCCAAAATCAATAAGGGTCATTTACTCTGCATGACCAATTATCCTATGAAGTTTCAACATTCTGGGTCAAATGGTTCTCAAGTTATTGATCGGAAATGGTTTTCCATGTTTAGGCCCCTGTGACCTTGACCTTCAACTCTGCATGACCAATTATCCTATGAAGTTTCAACATTCTGGGTCAAATGGTTCTCAAGTTATTGATCGGAAATGGTTTTCCATGTTCAGGCCCCTGTGACCTTGACCTTTAATAGACTGATCCAAAAATCAATAGGGGTCATTTACTCTGCATGACCAATCATTCTGTGAAGTTTCAACGTTCTGGGTCAAATGGTTCTCAAGTTATTGATCGGAAATGGTTTTCCATGTTCAGGCCCCTGTGACCTTGACCTTCAACAGAATGACTCCAAAATCATTAGGGATCATCTACTCTGCATGACCATTCATCCTATAAAGTTTCAACATTCTGGGTCAAGTGGTTCTCAAGTTATTGATCGGAAATGGTATTCCAGGTTCAGGCCCCTGTGACCTCGACCTTTGACGGAGTGACCCCAAAAACAATAGGGGTCGTCTCCTCTATAAGCCCTGCCACCGTATTTAGTTTGAAGGTTCTAGGTCAAATGGTTCTCCAGTTATTGCTCGGAAATGAAGTGTGACGTACGGACGAACGGGCAGGGCAAAAACAATATGTCTCCCCTAGAGTGGGGAGACATAATTAGTTACAAAGAGTTTATCAAGCCAATCATCCCAGAGGTCATAGACATTGAAATTACAATTAGCCCTCACTCGATCTCCCTGTTATTCATTATTTTCTGAAAGTGTAAAAAATTATATTGATAGGTATCATTCAACAGTAGGGAAAACTTCTCGTTCAGGAAGTCAATCATTGGGTTTTCCCCTACTTCCTGAACAGGGAACTAGATTCTAAATTTAGTAACTTGTTTCCCGTTTCTGGAAGTAAAATCAAGTTTTTTTACTTGATGTTTTTAAAAGATCTGGTGCATAAAATTAAACATAGTATCAATAAATTAGATTCACCAAACTTGAGAAATATGGTTAAATTTCAGCATTGAAATTACTTTATTTCAAAATTTCCTTAACTGAAAACTTAACTCCCCGATCTGGAAGCTCATTAAATAGAATTGTCGTATTGTCTTTCTATAACAGAGTACATAACTTATACAAATAATACTATAATAAACTAACGCAACACTATTTGACTTTATAGCCAAACCATTAACTAATGTCAAATTATGTTATCAGAACAGGATACGTAATGGACAATTATTAAACTTAATTGTAAACAAGTATGGTACTTCTAAAATGTTATCAACTGCATTTCAAGCTCTTTAAGGAATCAAAGTGACAAGGTTTTAGTTTAAACATTTTCAAACGATTCGTTTAAATCCAAAACAATCTTGAATTCGATCTTACAAATCGGTACTTATATATATCTAAACAATTGACAACACTTATTGAAACAATCCCTTACGGAAGTTCTCCTCCCATTGTGTTCAACAACATTAGGTGTTTTGTAGTTATAGCCTTGAGAACAATCTATATTTTCAGCAAAAATGACATTTTCAATAGATATATTCTTCCTTGCGATATGAACTAACTATCTTTACTTCCTTTCTTAGAATGATGAGTTGATTTTAAAACAATTCGATAATTACTATACATTTAGTGTAGACGTTATTTTAACATCAGTACGTATAATCACAGTGATACAATATACGATATGTAGGATAAGTATTAATTATTCTGCCTTTTACAACAATTTCGCCCCTTTTTAGCGCCCCATTTATATCATTTATTCTGAGTCCTTTATGTGGAATGTTTCTAAAATGTAATTGAATATATATTTTGCCAGATATCATAATTTGATTGAATGATATTTTCTATTTTGTGTTACAATGCATCTGATTGCAATAAAAATAATACTTTAACATTTACAAACTGATTAAGTAGAGAGTTAAACCAACATCAGCGAAACGTTCGCATGTGATCAGAACTGTACAAAATGATACTGAATGAAACTATACATACTTACATAGGAACATACATATATACAAATGCACATGGAATGAAATGAAAAGAAACATAAGTAAATTTGAAAAAGAGAGATATGTCAGTTTTTATGAAGAGAAAGAAAGAGCATAATGTTTATCTATCACATGTTTGACTTGATAATCTCTAGGTCAAGGTCGTAATTCTTTCGTTTGTTCGATTGTCCACACGCAGTATTGCATCCGCGCAATAAAGCCCACAAAGAACCGGTATAAAATGTTAGATATGTTATATGCAAAACTGTATCCGCACCATAGTGCCCGCAAACTACCGGATCTTGTATAAAATGTTAGATATGTTATAAATATGTTATATATTACCACTAGAAGCGTTTTATAATTCATCGTTAGATAATTGAGTATTCTCTGCATCGTTTCAAGTGTTGTTATTTCTTTAAAAAAGTAGGTTTAATTCCAAAACTGTTGATGAAAATAATTCATTTTAATATTCGGCCAATTTACCATTTTTATACTTGTGCACTAGAATAAATTCTTGCATAATTTTTCAGTCTGCATGGGAAACCCAACAACTTTTTGTCAATTGAAACCGACCTAGTTAATACACTTAATATTCTTGTTGCATCATATCGTAGTCATTATGTACTTGTTTTAATTGTCCCAAATAATTAAGTTATACATATCTGATTAAGTGAATTCCGCTGTGTTTTCTGTATTTTGAATTTGAACTGTCACATAGATCTTAACACTTAATTAAGACGCCTTCTTTACAATATTGGAGAGATAGCAATGCCATGACCCGTCCTGACTCAAGGTCAGATCAGGATGAGGTTTTCAAAGAATGTCAGCTGTTTAAAAAAGATGTATATCCAATACGGAAAGTTATGTTAAAAACACAGCCAAGAACGCAGACGCTCACACGACCACAGTGGGGGCACTGCCTTTGAACTATCACTGGTGAGCTTAAACTGGTCTATAGTGCACCAACCTCACTCTCATCCCACAATGTTCTAAAGTCACATGACTGTGTAAATAAAATTAATCCCCGCAAGGTGAAACCCTTACCTACGCAAAGGCAACGAAGGCATGCAAAGTAAAACACGGAAAAGCTCTTGTGTATTTAAAACAAGAAGGCCAAAATTGCCATAGATCGCTCACCTGAGTAACACACTACAACAATGTAAACATGTTTTACCTTTTCATGGAGACAAATATTCTTACATTTATCATCAAGACTGGACCAAAAATGTGATCTCTTGAGTGTAAACAAGTATTTTCTTTCATTTGACCTAGTAAACTAGTTCTTTACCCTACATAACTAAGATAGGAACGTGTCCAAGATCTGACAAAGTTTGGGAAGACTGGAGCAAAAAAACTTGCATCTAGAATGTAAACAAGCTTATTCTTTGATTTGACCTGGTGACCTAGTTATTGACCCAATGTGACCCAGATAAAAATTCTTCAAAAACTTTATGCAGACAACCATCCTGATCAAATTTCTGCACATCAAATGAAAAATGCAGCGCCTATTGCATGCACAATAGTTTTCTTTGATTTTCACAGTTGACCTAGTTTTGGAACCCAAATACTACAGATTCAAACTTGACGTAGAGATCATCAAGATCATCATTTTGACCAAGTTTCATGAGGATATGGCCACAAACATGGCCTCTGGAATGTTATCAAGCTTTTCTTTTGATTTGACCGGTTGACCTAGTTTTTAATCCTCAGGACCCAGTTTCAAATTCGATCTAGAGGTCATCAAGACAAACATTTTGACTAATATTCTGACCAATTCACATGAGTTTAAAACTTAAATCGTGGTCTCTAGAATAATAGATTTTCCTTTGATCTGGCATAGTGACCTATATTTTTACCTTACAGAATCCAGTTTTAAACTTAACCTAGAGTTCATTAAGACAAACATTTTGACTAAGTTGCATAACGATAGCCTTTAGAGCGTTGACAAGTTTTTCCTTTGATATTGACTACTGGTCTAGTTTTTGATCTGACGTGACCCAGTTTCGATCTTGACCTAGAGATTATCAAGAGATTATCAAGTCAAACTTCAAGACCAAGTTTCATAAAGATATAGTCACAACTGTGACCTGTAGAGTGTTGACAAGACAAGTTTTGACGCACGACGCACGCCGGACAATGACCGGTCACAATAGCTCACCGTGAGCACTTTGTGCTCAGGTGAGCTAAAAATGCAATCCTTAAGAACCTAAAATGAATGTACTCAATTATTTGCACACTACAGAGCAACAAGGGGAACATCCTTAAGGGACCGACGAAACAGGTCAGAAGACAGAATCAAAATAACTCAGCTCCGATGGGATTTAAGAACAACCTTTCATTCTGCGGAGTTAGAATTTACCTAGCCAATGCTTGGACCAAGTGTTAATATATTATTATATATATTCGTTTATTAAGAACAGCAACTAGTAATTCATCAATATATGCATTGTTTTCTTTTTGAATAGTTGAGGGGTAAGCGCCGTTTTTCAATAGTATCTCAGATATGTTAACCTAACTAGTGTGTCTGTATTTTGCACCAGCGCTGACCTCTTCTGAGAAACTGTCAACTGCTCCACATATGTCAGAGGAAGGAGGAGGACGTTGGTTTCAACTCGTTTTGGAAAATATAACGTCACCCAGGGCTTGAACTGACGACCCGTTATCCGTAAATCACAACTCAGCGATTCGTAGATCTACGGTCTCCCTCTTGAGCTAAGTGGAAAGGCTTAATAACAAGAAGTTTCTGTGTATATATAAAACACGTAAACGATTTAGTTCTCTCCAACTGTGTCAGAAGTTCAATATATCATTCTCGGAAAGGAACTAGTCTTATCGTAGTTAATAGTGTAAGGAAGTTTTCATATACATGTACGTTAATTGTGAATAAGTCAACAAACCTCTAACTTGTGTTGTGTCAGGATAACGTTTAAGGATCTTAAAGTGGTTGGACTTCCGTAAACAACTGTTTAGATAAGTGTTCATGTTTCGGTTATTCAAGTATGAAACTGACATGTTATATCAATACTATAGATTTTACTACATTTTCTGAAGAAAGGAATATATATGAGCCGCGCCATGAGAAAACCAACATAGTTCGTTTGCTACCAGTATGGATCCGCGCAGTCTGGTCAGGATCCATGCTGTTTGCATTCAAAGCTATTGCAATTTGAGAAACCGATAGCGAACAGCATGGATCCTGACCAGACTGCGTGGATCCAAGCTGGCCGCAAACGCACTATGTCAAATGTTATTACGGTTAGTAATCTGTCATATTTAACATTTCAACAAACAGAACTGAATGAAAATTTAAGGGCATTTTTCTGGGTATGTTTGAACATCCCCAGTATGTAAATTATCAAGATGATGGCGTTAAACGTGACATTGGGGTCATCGAACTCTACCGACAAAATTTGGTTACGAGTTGTTGTTAAAATACCTACTGCCGTAAGTTCAGATTATTAATATAACAAGGTTTCAAATTATATGAATCAATCTCACAACTGAGGTAATGGTAGATAGTTTTGATTTTAAGGAAAATTTATATCTATTCAAAATGTCCTTTTGTTTGAAGATGTTTAGTCTACTTGAGTGTATAAATTTAAAAGCACTACCAAGTATTTCAACTTCCGTAAGGGATTGTTTTGATAAGTGCTGTTAATTGTTTGAATATATCTAGGTGCCGAACTGTAAGATCTAAATCTAGCTTGTTTATAGAGATTAACGAATCATTAGAAAACTTTTAAAAGCTAGTTATTAAGGACGGATAAATCACATTTCCGTAAAATAAGTTTTGTTTTCGCCGTTTTGCAATAGTATTTCAGTTATGTAAAAGTGGGTAGGTGATTGGATTTTGCACCAGTAATAACACCTTCTCCGCTTCTCTACATAGATTAGAGCCGGTGGAGGAACGATTCGAGTCGTTCCGAAGAATATGTGAACCGTCCAGGGAACCAACTCACGATTTAAAACGTGGATTAACACTCTCTCCCAGATGAGATTGTTGGGAGTAGTTTCTATGTACATGCAAAACACTTAAACGATATAGTTAGGTAGTATCAAAAGAAACGTTTTACATCATTTCAGTTAGGCCACGCCAAATTGATTACTTGGTCAACGGATTTCCCGCTCCATTATTTTCCAAAATCAAAAACAAATATTTTATTTTGAAAATCAGCTTCCGCTCGCTTCAGTTTTTGCAGACCGATTAAAAAATTTCAGAGCGGGCGTTTTTCACTGTTTAGGGGCCTTATTATCACTGTGAAGCGACAGTAATTCATAAAATTTAATACTTTTAATCATAATTGTGCATTAAAACACCAGAAGAACATGTTTGCGAAACTGACAGCCGAAATGACGTAGATTGTGTAAATAAATCCTTGAAAGATCACCAGAAAGAGTTTCCGCAGAACATTTTTTTCTCAAGATGAACATCAATATCTCATAATTTAAAACAGTGTCATTTAATAATGGCTGGTGATTAAAACAACGTTTTGCTGCAATCCTTAAAATTATACACATATATCAGCAGTAATTTGGTAGTACTTAAATGATGAACAGGCGGTATAATTCAGTTTGGACTTCACATACAGTGTTACATCATAAATAATGTATTGTTGAAATAACTTTAATTTTTAGGACTGGAACACAATTTTCTTGCGGTACGCACATGGAACGTTATTAGGACAAAGCTTACAAACTCACAATCCAAGAAAACATGCATTAAAGGCTTACTTTTTTTATTTTTCAAGTAGAGTTATTATATAACTGTTTATAGATCCTTTTTCAGATTTGTTTAATGGGTACCATCAGATCTATTTATCAAAAAGAAAATGAAGATGATAATGCATTTATTGTTAAGACTTGCATCATCAAAAGTAAGTCTTTCCTTATCTGCCAAAGTTAAATGTGAAATCAAAGAACAACAGAAAGTGCAAAATTTGTCATTGAATTTACAAGTGAATTTGGCTATCAGTGGATGATGGATTTCCTGGTATCTTGTGAAATTGCATTGAAAGTTGACAGACACTATGATATATAGGTCAAGAGTGCCTAATGTACTGGTGAGGTGATTGCAGAATTTTCCATATATATAATGATTTCTGTTATACACTACATGAGAGTAAGAGCTTTCTTATTCTTATGTAGTGATATAGAATCTAAGGCAAAACCTTTTATGTGGCCAGGGTTCTGGCTTGCTTAGGATAAAACTTAGCAAACACATTAGTTCTAAACACTAGAAATACGGTCAAATTGCCAGATGTTCTTGTATCTGCCAGTTGTCTGTTTTATGTCTTTTCAAGCCATTTTGATAAGTTTTTGCAGTGCTTGTTGACATCCGTGACAAGGTTTTTTTTCTTCAAATCGCTCCTTGTCCGCTCCAAAAGTAGGTGAAATCCAGAAACAAATATTTTTATTTTTATTTCGCTCGCTCGCTCCTAATTTTTTCGGAAAAAATCCGATGACCAAGAAATTAATTTGGTGTGGCCTTAAGACGTTTATTGTGATTGAGTCTACAAACTGTATGAAGTTAGGTGTTTAAGGCTAAGTTTTACTTCCGTAAGCAATTGTTTAAATAAGTGCTCATCTCTCCCTTGCGGATATACATACGTATCTCTAGGATTATTAAATGTTTCCTTGTGCAAAGTTTAAGTTACCGTACATAACACAATGCATCAACGATTTCACCAAGAATTCACCCGTTTCATCTCAATAATATTTCTCTATGTCATCATTGCTGTAGAGTTAGATATATTTTCTGGCGAAAGGGAAAACGTCTATCTTCTACGTCAAATATTATTACAGAGGCCCCTTGGGGACATTACGTTTTTTCTCATTTGAAAAATAATATATCTCATTCTTTGATTTCTCGTAGAATACAATCATGGTTTGAAATTCATGGGTTCATATGCGAAGGAATTTAAATCCTGAACGTGCAGCCCGAGTGAAATAAAATAAGAACATGAATGACAAACGCTGATTTTATTCGAGAGTTTATCACTGTTAGATATATTGTTCTGATTTTAATACACTATCAAGAATATTTATTTACATCAAATTTTTTCCTGTTTTTTTTCCAGCGCCCGTCTCCTTCGTTTTATACCTATCAGGTAGGGTATTTTTTTAAATATTATTTGTTATGAGAAATAACATAAAATAAATATTGTTTTAAACTAATTAGTATTTGCTATACTATAATTGTTAGTTTTCAAAACAGATAGACAATATTTAATTTGACAGACTGTACAGATTTCATAGACCCGGTCTATATATTTTGAAGTAGGCCATTATTTGTTTGATTGATAAGTGTGCGGTGGTTTGCCCAGGGCAGGCATTTATTTCTAGAAGAATAAATAATCTCCTGCGCAACACATGTATCTCGTGAGCACGACATCTTTTCTCGTGTGCACAAGGCATCTTGTCTCGATCGCATGACATCTTATGTCTTATCTCGTGCGCTCGACATCTTATCTCGTGCGCATGACATCTTATCCCATGAGCATGACATCTTATCTCGAGTGCATGACATCTTATCTCGTGCTCACGACATTTTAGCATTTGGAAATTAGCTTGGCTCATCGGCCTTCCATTGGCTCAATACGAAACTATAGCGTTAGTTTTTCTATAAGCAGAATCCTACTTCCCAAAAGATTAAAATGAAAGTAATTATTTTAAAATATTAAAACATTTTGCTGATAACTATGGTAGCTGATTTGTGCCATTTCGTTTTTTTTATTTTTCGTTCTGTTTAAGCGACACAATGACAAACGTCATTATGGCACCCCGCCGACATCGCCCCGCCGCATGTCACCCAACCGATCGCCATTATGTCGTTCCGCAAAACGTCGCGCCGCCAAATGTCGCCTTCCAAACGTCACCTTACTGAATTTCTCCCCGCTGAATATTGCCATGACAAAAGTGCCCCGCAAAGCATCGCCCCGCTAATAAACATTGTCCTTTCGCCTTCCGGAATGACATGATTCAAAGTTACGTACTTTATAACTTAAGTAAGGTGTCATTGAACTTACTCAACGTTGAGTACCATGGAATAAATTCAGTTTGACTTAATGTGAAACTGATTCAACGGTACGTACTGTAGAGATCGTTACGTTCTAAAGAAGTTATTCTACATTTAGTGTCAAGAAAGCAATTCAAAGTTAAGTACTACGAAACTGATTCAATTAAGGTACCCTAGGACTTATTAAACGTTACGTACTGTGGAAGAATTCAACGTTATGTACAATGAAACTAATTCAATATGAGATACAGCCTTAAAATCAACGTTAAGTGCTATTAAACTAATTTAACGTTACGTACTACGAAACAAATTCAAATGTAGGTACCATGGAATTATTTCAGCGTTACCTTTTATGGAAAAAATTGCACGTTACGTGTCATGGAACTAATTGAACGTTAAATTCTACGGAACTAATTCAATTTATAGCACTATAGAACTATCTCAACGTTACATAACATGGAACTAATTTAAAGATAGGTAGTACAGAAATAATGCAATATTATGTTCAATGGAACTCATTCAATGTGAGGTAGTACAAATCTCATTCAACGTTACGTACTATGGAACTAAATCAAAGTTAAGTATTATGGAGCATATTGAACATTAGGTACTATGGAACAAATTTAACGCTACGTAATAAGGAACTTATTTAAATATACTGACTATGGAACTTTAGGATCAACGTTATGTTCAATGAAACTTATTAAAAGACAGGTATATGGAAGTAATTCATCGTAAGTTACTATAAAACTGAATCATTCTTATACACCATGAAACTAACTCAACGTTTTGTACTACGGAATTAATTCAATGTTATGTACTATGAAACTAAATCGATACGTAACATTTTAATTGACAAATAGCAGACATGCGCATCGACAATCTGACTGTTTTACATCGTAGCATCGTTCTTTCGTTCCAGTTTTTACACGGACAGCGTCCTTAATAGGACACTGTATAAAGGTTTTAATATATAGTAACACATTGATTGTTTAACTATCAAACTTATGTCTGCCAAGACTGTTTATACTATAATTCAGATTATTACTGAAAATTGTTCTTTTATTAAGACGGCCGATTTTGCCGACTGGACAAAGTCAAATTAAAGAATTTAGTAAAAAAAAAAAAACAATCTTCGTCTGTTTATATACCGAAATATATCAAATGAATTCGCTTGTTAAGCTGCGTATATTAATTGGCTTTATGCACTTTCGTTTTCTTTTCTTATCTTACCAGCAAGAAATTGATATCAATACCCGATGGTAGCTAAATTAGCAGTAAAAATAGACTTTTATTGTTACAATGATCAAATTCAAGAGTACGTCCATATTTTCTTTGTAAAACAATTTCGAACAACATTTTGCCATTCTGTCATTGTACAGTCTCCGTAATGACCAAAAACGTATTTATTACAAATTACCAATATCATTTTCATGTTTGAAGTAAACATGTCCTATTGCAGCCATTCCAGACAATATCTGATCTGATGTGTTAAAGTAAACGTGTCTTATTGCAGCCATTCCAGACAATATCTGATCTGATATATTAAAGTAAACATGCCCTATTGCAGCCATTCCAGACAATATCTGATCTGATATATTAAAGTAAACACGCCCTATTGCAGCAATTCCAGACAATATCTGACTCTGATCTGATATATTAAAGTAAACATGTCCTATTGCAGCCATTCCAGACAATATCATGTCTGATATATTGAAAGCATATTCTATTGCAGCCATTCCTGACAAAATCTGATCTCATATATTAAAGTAAGCATGTCCTATTGCAGCCATTCACGACAATATCTGATATGAGGTGTTAAAGGAAACATGTCCTATTGCAGCCATTCCAGACAATATCTGATCTGATATATTAATTTCAAAAGTAAACATGTCCTATTGCAGCCATTCCAGACAATATATGATCTGATATATTAAAGTAAGCATGCCCTATTGCAGCCATTCCAGACAATATCTGATCTGATATATTATAGTAAACACGCCCTATTGCAGCAATTTCAGACAATATCTGATCTGATATATTAAAGTAAACATGTCCTTAAAGTAAACACGCCCTATTGCAGCAATTTCAGACAATATCTGATTCTGATCTGATATATTAAAGTAAACATGCCCTATCGCAGCCATTCCAGACAATACCTGATCTGATATACTAAAGTAAACATGGCCTATCGCAGCAACTCCAGACTATATCTGATCTCATATATTAAAGTAAACATGTCCTATTGCAGCCATTCCAGACAATATATGATCTGATATATTAAAGTAAACATGCCCTATTGCAGCCATTCCAGACAATATCTGATCTGATATATTAAAGTAAGCATGTCCTATTGCAGCCATTCCAGACAATATCTGATATGATGTGTTAAAGGAAACATGTCCTATTGCAGCCATTCCAGACAATATCTGATCTGATATATTAATTTCAAAAGTAAACATGTCCTATTGCAGCCATTCCAGACAATATATGATCTGATATATTAAAGTAAGCATGCCCTATTGCAGCCATTCCAGACAATATCTGATCTGATATATTAAAGTAAACACGCCCTATTGCAGCAATTTCAGACAATATCTGATCTGATATATTAAAGTAAACATGTCCTTAAAGTAAACACGCCCTATTGCAGCAATTTCAGACAATATCTGATTCTGATCTGATATATTAAAGTAAACATGCCCTATCGCAGCCATTCCAGACAATACCTGATCTGATATACTAAGGTAAACATGGCCTATCGCAGCAACTCCAGACTATATCTGATCTCATATATTAAAGTAAACATGTCCTATTGCAGCCAATCCAGACAATATCTGATCTGATATATTAAAGTAAACATGCCCTATTGCAGCCATTCCAGACAATATCTGATCTGATATATTAAAGTAAACTCGCCCTATTGCAGCAATTTCAGACAATATCTGATCTGATATATTAAAGTAAACATGTCCTTAAAGTAAACACGCCCTATTGCAGCAATTTCAGACAATATCTGATCTGATATATTAAAGTAAACATGATCTATCGCAGCCATTCTAGACAATACCTGATCTGATATACTAAAGTAAACATGGCCTATCGCAGCAATTCCAGACTATATCTGATCTCATATATTAAAGTAAACATGTCCTATTGCAGCCATTTCAGACAATATCTGATCTGATATGTTAATGTAAACATGTCCTATTGCAGCCATTCCATACAATATCTGATCTGATATATTAAAGTTAACATGTCCTATTGCAGTCATTCCAGACAATATCTGATCTGATATGTTAATGTAAACATGTCCTATTGCAGCCATTCCAGACAATCTCTTATCTGATGTGTTACTGATTGGTCACGTGACATGGTGAATGCACACGGGTTTTTTACCTCTGATAAATTTGGAAATAAAAAGCTTATTTGGACATAATTTTGTTAATAAGTGTGTTACAATAAAATTTGAAAGGTTTCTGTTGGAAGTGCTCAGTAGTGTACCAGTTAAAATAATGGTTAGACGTGACAATACAAACAAACAATACATGGACAAAAGCGGTCAATCTACTCGGATGGCGGACAATGGCGGCCATAGTGAACATAGTGACTGGTCAAAAGTTCGTCAAAAGCGGAAAAGAATGTCGACAGGTGGAGCATCTGAACCAGGTGGGACATTTGAAGATCGTACAATAAATAAGAATAAAATGACTAAAGAACAGTTTTAAACATTGAATACCGATGACAAATTAGTAGCCCTTTTCTACATGATCTCGTGCGCAAATTCAATCACAACAAGGGTCTCGAAAATAGAACACCTGGTAGAAAATATCGTATCTGCAAATGAAAATACATATGACAAAATAAAAATCCTCCAATATAAAAGCATAGACCAAGAAGCCAGAAGCCGCAGGAACAATCTGATATTCAGGGGTATCCCTGAAGTGTTAATGAATGAAAAGAGTGAATATGTCGTAGCTCGATTCATTGAGGAAAACCTTGACACTGATGTCTCAGAGCTGTCTGTTGATTCTGTCCATCGCATCGGCGCTCCCGCCCGAGGTAAAACCCGACCCATCATAGGCAATTTCTCCAGCCAAAAAGAGATTGAGCTGATTCTCTCAAAAGCGTACTTGCTGAAGGGGAAAGATTTTGGCATCAACCGGGACTATCCACCCGAAATAGTACAGGCACGATCCAGACTTTGGCCAACATACAAAGATATGAAGGCCAAAAACAGGAAAGGAGCGGTGTTTATCGGTTATCCCGTGAAACTCAGAGTAAATAAAAAGATTATTAGGGACGAATTTCCGGTCTGGCGAGAAATTATGCAACAGTCGAGGGTTGATGCCAGCAAGCCTGTAAGTCTCCCGGCATTATATTACAAATGTGGCAACCAGCAACATGTTCGAAATATTGATGGAGTCAGAAAACTCTGAGTTCGAATCTTCTGCGAGCTCGTCTGATGATGATACAGGCCGAAACAACGATGAGACTGACCAGTACAGCGAAGAAATGCACAGCCTTCAGACGTATTCTAATTCTCAGCAAGTCGGTCAACCCATTAACTTAAGCGCAAAACCGACCACACTATAGAACAAAGTAGTGATTCATGGAAAAACACCACGTGACATACACACTACGGAATCGAACGGGGCCAGCGAAGAACCCGCTGATGTGAGTTCTAATCCTCGGTAGGACACCGGGGGAAATGTACGAACATTTGAAATAAACAATCAATACATAAACGCGACTGTAAACAACCGTGGGAAAATTTCACAGTCGAATAATACGGAAACGGACGATAATCCTATCATGTCTATAAATAACAATAACCTGTTCAATATTTCGGCACTCAATGTTTATGGCCTTAAAAGGCGAATTATGTATCCAGAGTTTTCTTCATTTGTACACAAATATGATATTTTTGGAGTTGTCGGAACAAAACTTGATGAATACGATGTAATAGAAATGAATAATTATGAATTTATCAATAAGCCTCGAAAACAGAAATATCTAAGAAAATAGGTTGGTATAGTCTCTTTTATAAAATCTAACATCGCTAAATATTTTGATTTTGTTGACAGTCAGTCTGATTATATTTTGCGGCTGAAAATTAAGAAAACATTGACTAAATTAGATCAAGATATTATATTAGGTTTTGTATATGTACCACCGTTATGTTCCAGGTTCTACAATGAAGACGAATTTGATATTTTTGAAACAGAAATTGCATCTTTTTGTAGTACATATGAATATGTTTATATTTCTGGAGACTTTAATGTGCAAACATCTGATCTTCCTGATTATACAGAAATGATTATTTTTATCATATTATTTTGACTTAGACCATGAAACTGTAAGCTTTATTGATCAAAAGTCACAAATGGAATTTTTGAAAATGCCTATCAAGAGATTTTCACAAGATAAAAAGAAGAATAACCATGGTTACAGATTTATTGATCTGCTTAAAAATAACAATTTAGCCATAATGAATGGTAGGTCTACGAACGACTGCATGGGCAGAATGATCTTTAGAAATGTATCAGTTATTGATTATTGTGTTTTATCAATGTCTGGATATTTGTAATTTGTTGATTTGAAGATTACTGAGGTAGACAGCTTATTTTCTGATGGCCATGCCTTTATAGAATTCTCATTAAGTGTTAATATGTCTGATTCTAATAATAGAAAACCAAATAATGTTAACCGTAGTGGGAAGATTAAATGGGAACAACAAAATTCAGAGTAATTTTTGTTGTAAATATTGAAATACAGGAAATAAAATTATTACTAGAAAAATGTTATACAAATAAAAATCAAGTTGGCCAAAGCAAAAATGATGAAATCACAAATAACTTGTCAAACAGTTTTGTTGAAAGTGCTGACAAGAGTTTTCAGCGTCGAAAAACATACCACAGTAATAGGAATAAAAAACATAAACCTTGGTTTGGACAAGAATGCAAAGCTGCTAAAAAAGCATATAACAAAGCAAAGAAAAAGTATGACAAATATCCATCTGAATATAATAGACTAGTGTATAAAAATATCTGCAACAAGTATAAAGCTAAAATGAATAAACATATAAATAAATTCAATATGGACAATGAAAATAAGATGAGAAATATGAATAAAAATCACCCAAAGGAGTATTGGAGGTACATCAATAAAATAAATGCAACAAATAAAAATATTGAACAGCTTAACCTAGACGAATTATACGATTTTTTTTTCAAGAATATAAATAATAATGAAGACCATACTACTGACGATTCTGAGATATTAAACGATATAGACCTAACAGATAATAACATTTTATTACATACTCGTTTCTATTCCCCGTTAAGTTACACTGGTACCGGAAACGTCAATATTTTTCCATATACTGACGCCTGAATTTCATATCGGGGGCGTGACGTAATTCAGTGTGTGCTGTTGCGCTATTTTCTTTTATTAAGTTCAGTATTGTCAATCCTATTCAGGCTGTTGAACAGATTTATGGTACTTAAATTATATTTATACGTGTAGATGAGTATGTAATAAAAAGATTATTATCTTTGCATCGGGAAATATGCACTCGTTCTTCAGCGGAAGAATATTGCGCTCCTAAAGTCGCGCAATATTTTCGCCGAAGAACTCGTGCATATTTCCCGATACAAAGCTAATAACCTATAAATATTAAACTCAAAGATCTCAAAAGAAGAAATTGAAAAATGCATTAGGCTACTGAAAAATAGTAAATCCACAGGAAGTGATGAGGTCTTAAATGAATACCTTAAAAACTCTAAAGAGAAGATGCTAACAATCTATGTATCCTTATTTAATATAATCTTAGAAACTGGAATTTTACCGACTAAATGGTCTAAAGGTATAATTATCCCTATTTATAAGAATAAAGGGGATCCTAATTCCCCAGTAAATTTCAGGCCAATCACATTATTTAGTTGTATAAGCAAACTCTTTACTTCGGTTTTAAATGAATGAAAGAATGAGTTGGGTGTTAAGGCGAATCGACACAAAAAGCGGTTTTAAATGAAAGATTAAACACATTTCTTCTAGCGAACAACACTTTATCAGAAAATCAAGCAGGTTTCCGGAAAGACTATTCAACATCTGACCATATCTTTACATTAAACTCAATAGTAGAGATACTTCGACACTACAAAAAGATTTTTTTTTCTTGTTTATTGATTTTAGCCAGGCTTTCGACTTAATATGGAGGGTAAGAATGTGTGGAAAAAACAGCAAATATAAATGGGAAATTCGTCAGAGTTATAAGGAATATGTACACAAACATTAAACCATGTGTCTCTCAAAATAACAACAAATCTCCATTTTTCTTATGTAACTGTGGGGTGCGTCAAGAGGAAAATTTGTCTTCTTTGTTCTTAAATGACCTTGAAACCTATCTCGAATCCTAGGGTCACAGTGGAATTATATTCAGCGACATAGTAAATGAAATTGATACTTTATTAAAATTTTAATTTTACTCTATGCTGATGGCACAATTTTATTGTCTGATGACCCCATAAAACTGCATGAATAACTAAATGATTTTGTAGATTACTACTGAATTTGGAAACTAAAAATCAATATTAACAAAACTAAAGCGATGGTCTTCGGTTTAAGAAATGATGCCAATTTTGTATTTACCATCAACAACATACCAATAGATCTAGTAAAATCATACAAATATCTTTTCTTCTAAGTTTTTTAACAGCTAGAAATCATTTGACCCAGCAGGCAAGAAAAACGAACGCACATGTTCTACACAGCTATTTTAGTAGGTCATATACTTCCAACAATACCTGTATTATAACTATTTATAGTCTATTTAAAAAAATATCCACAGTAAAGTGTATATTAAAAGAATTAATCGGTCAAATCATAATGAGTTTCAAAGTAGGCTATATAATTGGTGATTACATTTTTACTACATTTTCCCCTCTCCCTCTCTCTGTTCTTATTACATAGTTTCCTTCTGTAAACATTCAATTTTTTTCACTCAATTTCTTTGAGAAACAAGTGAATGAAGTATTGACATGCAATACAAAGTCCCCTACTAGAAGGCGCCTAATTTTCTCTACTGCAGTATAACATAATGAACTGATATCTGTCAATGATGTATAAACAATATTGTACTATATATACAATATAATATAACAAAGCACTTGAATTAAAATTTGCATATATAAAAACGTACAGTTGTTTTCATTTTGGATTTTTTTTGGCCAATATACAAAAAGTTATCATAAAAGTTATTTATAGTAACAGCAAAGTGAAATTAATCCTAAAAAAAGAAAAAAAAAAAAATTATAAAATGTAAGTCCACAAGAAAATCTTTACTAGGTAGAGATAGATCAAAATACACCTAAATATTGGATGTAACATGCATGTTGTACCACAGAAAAGTGGTCTCAATTTTTCGCTACGGCCAGTAATAAAAAAGTTACAATGTAATCTATTTATAGTAACAACAAAGGGAAGTAATTCTAAAAAAGTGTGCCTCATGGTGGTGAACATTTGTGCCAAGTTACATCAAAATCTCTCCATGCATGAAGAAGAAATGCTCCGGACAAAGTCATTCTTGAATTTGACCTTTGACCTCTAAGTATGACCTTGACCTTAGACCTAGCGACCTGGTTCTGGCGCAAGACAATTTGTCTCATGGTGGTGAACATTTGTGCCAAGTTACATAAAAATCCTTCCATGCATAAAGAAGAAATGCTCCAGACAAAGTCATTCTTGAATTAGACCTTTGACCTCTAAGTATGACCTTGACCTTTGAGCAAGGGCTCCGGGATTTGTGCATGACACGTTGTCTCATCATGGAGAACATCTGCGCCAAGTAATATTGAAATCCCTTAATGAATGACAGAGTTATGGACCGGACACGAAACAGACCCTGTTCATGCCATGTTAACATTTGACTACTAAGTGTGACCTTGACCTTTGAGCCAGGGGTCTGAAAGTTGTGCATGACACATCGTCATATTATGACGTAAAATTTTACCAATTGATATTAAAATCCCTTCATGGATGAGAGAGTTATGGACCTGACAGGAAAAAAGCCCTGTTGACCTTTGACCTCCAATTGTGACCTTGACCTTTGAGTTAGGGGTGCGGGTTTTGCGCATGACACGTCGTCACATCATGGGGAACATTTGTGTCAAGTAATATTAAAATCCCTTCATGGATGAAAGAGTTATGGACCGGACACGAAACAGACCCTGTTCATGCCATGTTAACATTTGACTTCTAAGTGTGACCTTGACCTTTGAGCCAGGGGTCTGAAAGTTGTGCATGACACATCGTCTTATTATGAGGTACAATTGTGCCAAGTGATATTAAAATCCCTTCATGGATGGGAGAGTTATGGACCGGACAGGAGAAAAGCCCTGTTGACCTTTGACCTCCAATTGTGACCTTGACCTTTAAGGTAGGGGTCCGGGTTTTGCACATGACACGTCGTCTCATCATGGGGAACATTTGTGCCAAGTAATAATAAAATCCCTTCATGGATAAAAGAGTTATGGACCGGACACGAAATTGCGGACGGACGGAATGACGGAATGACAGAATGACGGAATGACGGAAAAGCGCATTCCTATAGTCTCCGAAACTGGTTTTCAACCAGTAGGGGACTAATTAATTGTTACTTAATGTGTCTTATTTTCTTTCCCGAAATAGTACCATGCTATATGTAAACCTTTTTTCCCCCAATGTATACACAACAATCACCATGTCATGTGAATCTGTATAAATGTATTGCATTGTATACTCATGTAACTGTAATAGTTTTGTGTTCATAAAGGTATGTTCTGTTCAGTTCTGTTAAAATAAACATGTCCTATTGCAGCAATTCCAGACAATATCAGATCTGATATATTAATTTTAAAAGTAAACATGCCCTATTACAGCCATTCCAGACAATATCTGATCTGATATATGAAAGTAAACACGCCCTATTGCAGCAATTCCAGACAATATCTGACCTGATATATTAAAGTAAACATGTCCTATTGCAGCCATTCCAGACAATACCTGATCTGATATATTAAAGTAAACATGTCCTATTGCAGCAATTCCAGACACCTGATCTGATATATTAAAGTAAACATGTCCTATTGCAGCCATTCCAGACAATATCTGATCTGATATATTGAAGTAAACATGTCCTATTGCAGCAATTCTAGACAATATCTGATCTGATATATCAAAGTAAACATGCCCTATTGCAGCAATTCCAGACAATATCTGATCTGATATATTAAATTAAACACGCCTTATTGCAGCAATTCCAGACAATATCTGATCTGATATATTAAAGTAAACACGTCTTATTGCAGCAATTCCAGATAATACCTGATCTGATATATTAAAGTAAACATGTCCTATTGCAGCAATTCCAGACACCTTCTGATCTAATATATTAAAGTAACACGTCCTATTGCAGCCATTCCAGACAATATCTGATCTGATATATTAAAGTAAACGTGTCCTATTGCAGCCATTTCAGACAATATCTGATCTGATATATTAAAGTAAACCTGCCCTATTGCAGCCATTCCAGACAATATCTGATCTGATATATTAAAGTAAACGTGCCCTATTGCAGCCATTCCAGACAATATCTGATCTAATATATTAAAGTAAACGTGTCCTATTGCAGCCATTGTAGACACTATCTGATCTGATATATAAAATAATATCCTGACATTTGTCTGCATTACATGTTTCATATTGAAGACGTATTATATATTTAAAAATATATATATATTCTCTGTTTTTAACTTAATTATTATCAGCTCATTAAGAAGTAAAACTCAGTACACCAAAACACAGACCCTTTTAAAGATAGTTTCTTAAATCATAAATCACACAAGGTTTACAATATAAGAATAAGTATAATTTTTATGTTTTAATAGTTAGTTCTAATCGGTGTTGGTGTTTTTATATTATAATGATTCTGCATTCATAACGCGCAATATTGTATTCAAATACACTTGTTATGCATTTTGACAAGTCCTAAATCAACAGGTAATGGGACAAGACGAGAGAGTGATGCAGGTACTGCCACCGCGTGGTGGCTTCAATTTGAACATACTTGATTTCTGAAATTCATGAAACCTTCATAAAACATTCATAAGTTAAGGAATTGCACAGAAAGCTATTATAGCTTACAATTGTTCTCTCCAAAGCGGGATGGGTTTGAAGCTGGCCGGTGAGTCTTCTGGAAGTTTTATTAGTAGTAATGGAAAATAAACTAGAAGGACGTTACACAGCGTTTTGAGCTTTTATCGGGCTTTAATTCGGGTTATTAAAGTATTACATTCACCAAATAATAGAACATTATCAAAAACAGACTGATATAGGTGTAACTAAAGTTACCTAAGCTATGTTTGTCTATTCCCTTTGATTGTGCCTCCAAAAGCTATAATCCATTGTCGAGTAATTAATAAATTTCTTCATCAATGTCTTCATATAATCACAACACTTACACTTTCCACGCACTTTTTAATATAAGGCACATGAATTAAATAAGTATGACTTTCTACAAACATATACAAATACAAGAATTTTATATTCAGTAGAATTATTTTAACTCTGATAAAACAATTTTTCTCCTTCACTGCGAGCGCTCCAGTGATTAAGATTACTTCCTATTAACCACATACGTTAACTATTGTTGAAAGTTTAAAGAGAGTAGTCCTTTTAAAACCATCGCATTTATAGAGTTACTTAAATTTCCGATTTAAGCGTGCAGTAATGAATTACAGATACGCATATGAAAAACAAGTGACTAAAATTAAGTTAAAAACCAGGATGACGACAGAGAAGTCAACAGTGTAAAAATACATGTACGTGATGGCATCGGAGGAGTCAAAATGTAAATACTGAACATAACCATACACGAAATGACATGCTGACAACCGGAAAGCAATCAAAATGTA